>NW_012267569.1:112563-114253 GCF_000151885.1 Dipodomys ordii | reverse complement strand
AACCCTAAACCTCACCATTACCGTCATCCTACAACTCAGCCTAACCCTCACCCTTACCCTCACCCTAAGGGTAACCCTACCCTAAACACTCATCCTCACCATAACCCTCACCCTAATTCTCACCCTCACACTAATCCTAACCCTAACCTTAACCCTGTCACACTAAACCTACCCCTAACTCTAATCGTACCCCTACACATTATCCTAACCCTCACCTGAACACTAACCCTAACCTTCATCCCAAACCTCACCCTAAACCTCACCCTAACCCTCACCCTAACCCTCACTCTAATCCTAACTCTAACACTCAGCCTAACCCTCACCTTAACCCTAAGCATATCCCTAACCGTAACCCTCACCCAAACCCTCAACCTAACCAAAACTCTAACCCTAACCCTGACCCTAACCCTAAAACACACCCTAATCCTCACCCTAACACTCACCCTAACCCCAACCCTAACCCTCACCCTAACCTTAATGCTAACTCTAACACTCACCCTAACCCTCATGCTATCACTTAACCACACCACAAACCTAACCCGAACCTTAACCCTCACCCTCACCCTAAACCTCACCATAACTCTAAACCTAATCCTAACCCTCACCCTCACCCTAAACTTATCCCTAACCCTAACCCTCACCTAACCCTAACCCTAATCTTCAACCTCACCCTAACCCTCACCATCACCCGAACCCTCACCCTAACCCTAACCCTCACCCACACCCTAACCCTCAAGCTCACCCTCACCCTAAACCTCACATAATCCTAACCCTTACCCTAACCATTACCTAACCAAGACCCTAACTCTTACCCTCATCTTCACCCTAACCCTCACCAACACCCTAGGCCTCAACCTAACCATAAAGAAAACTTTAAGTCTAAACCTCAGCCTCACCCTCACCATAAACCTTAACCTCACCCTCACCCTCACCCTAACCGTAAACCGCACACTAAACCTAACCCTCAACCTAAACCTAACCCTACCCCTCACCCTAACCCTCATCCTAAACTTAACCCTAAACATAACCCACAACCTCACACTACCCCTCACTCTAACCCCAATTCTAACACTAAGCCTCACCCTAACCCTCATCCTCCCCCTAAACCTCACACTAAACCTAATCCTAATCCTCAATCAAACCTTAACACTAACCATTACCCTAACCCTCACCCTAACCCACCCTCACCGTAACTCTAACCCTAACATAACAATAACAATAACCCTAAACTTAACCATCACCCTAAGCCTAATCCTCACACCCACCCTCACCCTCAGCCTAACCCTAAGCCTAAGCCTAATCCTAAACCTAACCCTCACACTCACCCTCACTCTAACCCTAATCCTAACCCAAAACTTAACCCTAACCCTAAACATCAACCTTACCCTCACCCTTAACCTAATGCTAACCCTAACACTAACCCTAACCCTAACACTCACCCTTACCCTCCCCCTAAACATAACTCTAACCCTAAACATCTCCCTCACCTTATCCCTAATACTAACCCTAACTCTAAACCTCACCCTAACCCTAACCCTAACCCTCACCCTCACCCTCACCCAAACCGTAAGTCTAACCCTAACCCTAACATTAACACTAATCCTAACCCTAAAAATAAACCTAACCTTAAGCCTAACCCTAATGCTAACACTCACCCTCACCCTAATCCTAATCCTAACCCTAACCCTCA
>NW_012267569.1:102160-102845 GCF_000151885.1 Dipodomys ordii | reverse complement strand
CTTAACCCTCACCCTCAGCCTAACCCTCACCTTTACCCTTACCATGACTCTCACCCTAACCCTCAACCTTACACTAACCCTCACCCAAGCCCTTACCCTAACCCTAACCCTAAACCTACCCTCAACCTCAGATTTACACTAATCGTATAACTATTCCTAACCCTAAACATCACCTTCACCCTAATAGTCAGCTAATTCTTACCCTCACACTAACCCTAAGCATAACCCTAACACTAACCCTCACCCTAACCCTCACACTAACCCAAACCGTAACCCTAACCCTCACCCTCACCCTAACCCTCATCATAACACTTAACCTCATCCTCACTCTAAACCTCACACTTAACCGAATCCTCACCGTAACTCTACCCCTAACCGTCACCCTCACCGTCACCCTCATGCGAAGCCTACCCCTAATCCTCACCCTAATCCTAAAACTCACCCTAATCCTCACCCTAACCCTCACCCTAACTCTAATGCTAAGTCTAACACTCACACTAACCCTCATGCTATCACTTATCCACAGCACAAACCTAACCCTCACCTTAACCCTCACCCTCACCCTAACCCTAATCCTAACCCTAAACTTAATCCTAACCCTCACCCTAACCCTAAGGTTAACCATCACCCTAAGCCTAATCCTCACACCCACCCTCACCCTCAGCCTAACCCTAAGCCTAAGCCT
>NW_012267569.1:94057-96023 GCF_000151885.1 Dipodomys ordii | reverse complement strand
ACCCTCACCGTCACCATAAAACTCACCCTAACCCTAAACCTCACCATAACTGTAACCCTAACCCTCACCCTAAGAGTAATCCTAACCCTCACCCTAACCCTCAGCCTTACCCTATCCTCACCATTACCCTAACCCTCACATTAACCCTAACATTAACTCTAACCCTACCCCTCGCCTTACCCCTCACCCTAACTCTAACCGTAACCCTAACCCTCACCCTAATCCTAAAACTTACCCTCCCCCTAACCCTCCCCCTCATTCTACACATCACCCTAACCCTAACCCTTAGCCTAACCCTTACCCTATCACTCACCCTAACCCTTAAGCTCAACCTAAACCTAGCACTATCCCTAACCCTCAACCTCACCCTAAATCTCACCTTAACCCTAACTCTCACCCAAACACTTACCCTCAACCTAACCCTCATCATCAACCTAAACCTCACCGACACCCTCAGCCTCACCCTCACCCTGACCCCAACCCTAACCCTAACCCTCACCGTAACCCTAACCCTATCACTCACCCTAAACCTAACAATCACCCTAAACCTCACCCTAACCCTAACATCCAACCTAACACTAACACTCACCCTAACCCTAACACTAACCCTCACCCTCACCCTAACCCTCACCCTAACCCTTACACTCACCCTACCCCTAACCCTAAACCTTAACCTCCAACCCTCACCATAACCCTAAACCTCACCATAACCCTATCCCTAACCCTAAACCTCACCCTCACACTAGCACTCACCCTAACCCTAATTCTAACCCTAAACCTCAACCTAACCCTAACCCTCATCCTCATCCTAAACCTCACACTAACCCTAAGGCTAATCCTCAATCTAACCCTCACACTAACCCTAACCCGAACCCTTACCCTAACCCTCACCCTAACCTAACCCTTACCCTTACCTTAACCCTCACCCTCATTCTTACCTTCACCTTTAACCTTACCATCACCCTCACCCTAAGCCTCACCCTAACCCTAAATCTCACCCTAGCACTCACCCTAACCCTAAACCTTACCCTCACCCTCAACCTCAACTTCAGATAACACTAACCCTATCACTATTCCTAAACCTAATCCTCACCCTCACCCTAACCATCACCCTAATTCTTACACTCACACTAATCCTAACCCTAACCCTAACTCTCACACTAAACCTAACCCTCACCCTAACCGTAACCCTACAACTTATCCTCACCCTCACCTTAACCCTAAACCGAACCCTCATCCCAAACCTCAACCTAAACATCACCATCAGTCTAAACCTGACTCTAACCCTAATAATAAACCTAACTCTCAACCGAACCCTAACACTCACCCTCACCCTAACCCTCAACCTAACCCTCACACTAATCCTAACCCTAACCCTCAGCCTAACCCTCACCCTAACCCTAAGCATAACCCTAACCCGCACCCTAACCCAAAAACTAACCCTAACCCTCACCCTAACCCTAATGATAACTCTAACACTCACCGTAAACCCTCATTCTATCACTTACCCACACCACAAACTTAACTCTAACCTTAACCCTTACCCTCACCCTAAACCTCACCCTAAGCCTAAACCTAATCCTAACCCTTACCGTAACCCTAACCATAACCTTCACCTAAACCTAACCCTAACCTTCAACCTCACTCTAACCCCCACCATCACCCAAACCCTCACCCTCACCCTAACCCTCACCCACACCCTGACCCTCAAGCTCACCCTCACCCTAAACCTCACTTAATCCTCACCCTAACACTAACCAAGACCTTCAACCTTACCCTCACCTTCACCCTAATGCTCACACTCACCCTAGTCCTCACCTTAACCATAACCATATCCCTAACACTAAACCTCACCCTCACCCTCACCCTCAGCCTATCCCTCACCATAACCCTTACCCTCACCCTCACCCTCACCCTAACTATAACCCTCACACTAAACCTAACCCTCACCCTAAACCTAACCCTA
>NW_012267569.1:86706-87840 GCF_000151885.1 Dipodomys ordii | reverse complement strand
CCTAACCTACACCCTACACCTAACTCTAACCCTAACCCTAACCCTAACCCTCACTCTAACCCTAACCCTATCACTAACCCTAACCCTAACACTCACCATAACCCTCACCCTAAACCTAACCTCCAACCTAAAACTAACCCTCACCCTAACCCTAAAGCTAACCCTCACACTAAACCTAACCCTCACCTTAACCCTTACCCTCACACTAACCCTAATCCTCACCCTACCCCTAACCCTACCCTTCACCCTAACCCTCACTCTAACCCTAACCCCAACCCTATCCCTCACTGTCACCGTCACCCTAAAACTCACCCTAACCCTCACCCTTACCCTCACCCTAACCCTAACCCTAACCCAATCACTCATCCTCACCATAAACCTTACCCTAAAACTTAACCTCACCTTCACTCTAACCCTAAACCTCACCCTAAACCTAACTTTAACCCTAAACTTCACCTTCACCCTAGCAATCACCCTAACCTAATTCTAACCTTAACCCTCACCCTAACCCTAACCCGAACCCTTACCCTATCCCTCACCCTAACCCTAACTCGCACCCTTATCTTAACCCTCACCCTCAGCCTAATCCTCACCTTTAGCCTTACAATCACCATCACCCTAACCCTCATCCTAACCCTAACCCTAATCCTCACCCTCATCCTCACCCTCAGCGTAACACTAACCCTATCACTCTTACTAACCCTAAACCTCATCCTCACCCTAACCATCACGCTAATTCGTACCCTCACACTAATCCTAACCCTAACCTTAACCCTAACTCTCACACTAAACCTAACCCGCACCCTAATCGTAACCCTACCCCTTATCTTAACCCTCAACTTAAACCTAACCATAACCTTCAGCCCAAGCCTCACCCTAAACCTCACCCTAACCCTCACCCTAACCCTCATTCTAATCCTAACCCTCACCCTAACCCTAAAACTCACCCTAATCCTAAACCTATCCCTCACTCTCACCCGCAATTTCACCCTAACCCTCACCCTAACGCTCACCCTATCCCTAACCCTAACCCTCACCCTAACCCTAATGCTAACTATAACACTCACCCTAACTCTCATGTTATCACTTACCCACACCACAAACCTAACCCTAACCTTAACCCTCACCCTCACC
>NW_012267569.1:77994-80182 GCF_000151885.1 Dipodomys ordii | reverse complement strand
AACCTCACCCTAGCCCTCACCCTAACCCCAATCCCAAACCTAACCCTCATTCTAACCCTCACCTTAACCCTAAACCAAACCCTCACCCTAACCTACACCCTCACCCTAACCCTCAGCCTAACCCTAAGCCTAACCTAAACCTAACCCTAACACTAACCTAACCCTCACACTCACACTCACGCTAACCCTAATTCTAAATCTAATCCCATCCCTAAACATAAACTTCACCCTATCCCTCTCCCTAACACTAACCCTAACACCAATCCTAACGCTAACCCTCACACTAACCCTAACTCTAAACCTAAACCTCACCCTCACACTCACCTTAACCCTCACCCTCAACTTCAGCCTAAACCTACGCCTAACACTAACCCTAACACTCAAACTCACACTCACCCTCACAAAAACACTTATCCTAATCCCAGCACTAACCCTAACCCTCTCCCTAACCGTAACCTCACCCTAACACTAAACCTAACACTAACCCTAACCTTAACCCTCACCCTAACCCTAACTCTAAACCTAAACCTCACCCTCACCTTAACCCTAACCCTAACATTAACCCTAACCCTATACCTCACCCTAAACATAACCTAAAACCTCACCTTCACCCTAGCCCTCACCCAAACCCTAATCCTAACTCTAACCCTCATCCTAACACTCACTCTAACCCTAACCCTAACCATCACCCTAACCCTAACCCTCAGCCTCAACCTCACCCTCAGCCTAACTTTAAGCCTAAATCTAAACCTAACCCTAACCCACACACTCACCCTCACCCTAACGCTAATCCTAATCCTAAATCTAACAATAACCCTAACCCTAACCTAACCCTCAAACTAGACATCACCCTCACCCTAACCCAAACCCTCACCCTAACACTTACCATCACCCTAACACTAACCCTCACACTAACCCTAAAGCTCAAAGTAACCCTAAACCTCACCCTAACCTTAACCCTAACCTTAACCTAAACATCACCCTCACCCTAGCCCTCACCCTAACCCTAATTCTAACCCTAAACCTAACCCTAACCCTCAACCTCACCCTAAACCTCACACTAACCTTAACCCTAATCCTCAATCTAACCCTCACCCTAACCGTAACCCGAACCCTTAACCTAACCCTCACCCTAAACCTAACCCTCACCCTTATCCTAACCCTCACCCTCAGCCTAACCCTCACCTTTACCCTTACCATCACTCTCACCCTAACCCTCAACCTTAACCTAACGCTCACACAAGCCCTCACCCTAACCCTAATCCTAAACCTCACCCTCACCCTCAGCTTTACACTAATCCTATCACTATTCCTAACCCTAAACCTCACCCTCACCCTAACCATCACCCTAATTCTTACCCTCACACTAATCTTAACCCTAACCCTAAACCTAACTCTCACAATAAACCTAACCATCACCCTAACCGTAAACGTACCCCTTACCCTAACCCTCACCTTAACCCTCACTCTAACCCTCAACCTAACCCTCACCCAAAACCTCACTGTCACTCTAAATCTGACCTTAACCCTAATAACAACCCTAACCCTCACCCTCACCCTAATCCTCACCCTAACCCTCACCCTAATCATAACCCTAACCCTCAGCCTAACCCTCACCATAACCCTAAGCATAACCCTAACCCTAACCCTAACACTCACCCTAACCCAAATCTTAACCCTAACCCTCACCCTCACCCTAACCCTCATCCTAACACTTACCCTCATCCTCCCCCTAAACCTCACACTTAACCGAATCCTCACTGTAACTCTAAACCTAACCATCACCCTCACCATCACCCTCATGTTAAACATAAACCTAACCCTCTCCCTAACCCTAATGCTAAGTCTAACACTCACCCTAACCCTCAGGCTATCACTTATCCACTCCACAAACCTAACCATAACCTGAACCCTCACCCTCACCCTAAACATCACCCTAACCTTAAACCTAAACCTAACCCTCACCCTCACCCTAACCCTAACACTAACACTCACCTAACCCTAACCTTAATCTTCTACCTCACCCGCACCCTCACCCTAACCCTAACGCTCACCCACACCCTAAACCTCAAGCTCACCCTTACACTAACCCTCAACTAATCCTCACCCTAACCCTAACCATTACCTAACCAAGACCCTCACGCTCACCCTTACCTTCACCCTAACCCTCACCCTCACCCTAACCATA
>NW_012267569.1:75620-76543 GCF_000151885.1 Dipodomys ordii | reverse complement strand
CCTCACCCTAACCCTAAAACTCACCCTCAGTGTAACCCTAAGCCTAAACCTAAACCTTACACTAACAATCACACTCACCCTAAACCTTACCCTAATCCTATTCCTAACCCTAACCCTAAACCTCACCCTCAGCCTCAAATTAATCCTAACTCTTACCATAACCCTAACCCTAACCCTTACTTTATCCTCACCCTATCCCTAACCCACACATTTACCCTAATACCAAACATAACCGTAATCCTACCACTAACCCTAACCCTCACCCTAATTTTAACCCTAACCCTAACCCTCACCCTAAACCTCACCCTCATATCACCCTCAATCCTCATCCTAGCCCTCACCCTAACCCTAACCCTAAAACTCACCCTCACCCTCACCCTCACCATCACCCTCAGCATAACACTAACGATAACCCAAATCCTAACCCTAAACCTCACCCTCACCCTAAACGTCACCCTAATTCTTACCTTCACACTAATCCTAAACCTAACCTTAAACCTAACACTCACACTAAACTGAACCCTCACCATAACCTTCACCCTAACCCTAATGCTAACTCTATCACTCACCCTAACCCTCACATTATCACTCACCCACATGATAAACCTAAAGCTAACCCTAAACCTCACCCTCACCCTCACCCTCACCCTAACCTTAACCCTAACTCTAACACTAATACTAACCATAACCCTCACCCTAACGCTAACCCTTACCCTAACTCTAATCATAACCCTCACCGAAATCCTCAACCTAACTCTAACCCTAACCCTAACCCGAAATGCTCATCCTAACCCTAACCCTAATTCTAACACTAATCCTAACCTTCACCCTAACCCTAAACCTAACCCTAACCCTCACCCTAACCTGAACCCTACCACTCATCCTAAACCTCATCCTAACCCTAACCGTAAACCTAACCCTAA
>NW_012267569.1:71731-72732 GCF_000151885.1 Dipodomys ordii | reverse complement strand
ACCCTAACCCTCACCCTTACCTTATTCTCTCCCTAACCCTAACCCTCACACTAACCCTAAACTTAACTCTAACCCTACCCCTCACTCTACCCCTCACCCTAACACTAACTGTAACCCTAAACCTAAAACTCAACCTCACCTTAACCCTCACCCTCATTCTAAACATCACCTTAACCCTAAAGCTCACCGTAAGCCTAACCCTATCACTCACCCTAAACCTAACACTAACCCTAAACCTCAAACTAACCCTAACCTCCAAACTAACACTAACCCTCACCCTGCCCCTCACTCTAACCCTAACCCCAAACCTAACCCTCACCCTCACTGTCACCCTAACACTCACCCTAACCCTCCCCCTTACCCTCACCCTAACTCTAACCCTAACCCAGGCCTCACCCTGAACCTAAACCTCCTCCTAAACTTTAACCTCACCCTCAACCTAACCTAAAACTTCACCCTAACCCTATCCCTAACACTAAACCTCACCCTCACCCTAGCCTTCATCCTAACCCGATTTCTAAGCCTAACCCTCAACCTAACCCTAACCCTCATCCTCACCCGAAACCTCACACTAACCCTCACCCTAATCCTCAATCTAAACCTCACCCTAACCCTAACCCGAACCCTTAACCTAACCCTCACCCTAACCCTAACCCTCACCCTTATCTTAAACCTCACCCTCAGTCTAACCCTCACATTTAACCTTAGCATCACCCTCACCCTAACCCTCACCCTAACCCTAACCCTCATCTTAGCCCTCACCCTAACCTTAACCCTTACCCACACCCTCACCCTCACCCTCACCCTCATAGTAACACTAACCCTATCCCTATTCCTAACACTAAACCTCACCCTCACCCTAACCATCACCCTAATTCTTACCATCACACTAAACCTAACCCTAACCCTAACCCAAACTCTCACACTAAACCTAACCCTAACCCTAACCGTAACCCCACATCTTATCCTAACCCTCACCCTAAACCGAACCCTCATCCTAA
>NW_012267569.1:66794-68241 GCF_000151885.1 Dipodomys ordii | reverse complement strand
CTAACCATAACCCTCACCCTAAACCTAACCATCATCCTCACCGTAAACATCACACTAACCCTAACCCTAATCCTCAGTCTAACCCTCACCCTCACCCTAAACCTCACCCTCACCCTAACCCTTATGCTAACGCTCACATTAATCCTTACCCTCACCCTTAAGGGAACACTCACCCTCAGCCTAAACCTCACTTTTACTGTTACCGTCATGCTCACCCTAACCCTCACCATAACCCTTACACTCATCCTAACTCTCATCCTAACCCTAACCCTATCCATCACCCTAACCCTATCACTCACACTCACCCTCAACCTCAGCCTGAACCTATGCCTAAGCTGAACCCTAACCCTAACCCTCACCCTCACCCAAGCCCTCACCCTAAAACTTACCCTAACACCAACCCTCATCCTAACCCTCACCCTAACCCTAAACTTAACCATCACCCAAAACCTATTATTCACCCCCAATCTCATCCTCAGCCTAACCCTAAGCCTAAGCCTAAATGTAACCCTCACCCACACCCTAGCCCTCACCCTAAACCTAATCCTAACCCTAAACTTCATCCTAACCCTCACCCTAACCCTAACCCTAACCATCACCCAAACCCTATTCCTCACCCCCACCCTTGCCCTCAGCCAAACCTAAGCCTAACCCTCACCCTCACCCTAGCCCGCACCCTAACCCTAACCCTAAACCTAACCCGAACTCTAATCCTCACCCTAAACCTAACCCTAACCTTAACCCAAACCCTAGCCCTCACCGTAATCCTAATCCTAACCCTTAACCTCATCCTAAACCTCAATCTAACCCTAAACCTCACCCTCACCCTCAGCGTAACCCTAACCCAAATCCTCACACTCACACTCACGTTAAACCTAATCCTAAATCTAACCCG
This sequence comes from Dipodomys ordii, assembly GCF_000151885.1. Taxonomy (NCBI): domain Eukaryota; kingdom Metazoa; phylum Chordata; class Mammalia; order Rodentia; family Heteromyidae; genus Dipodomys; species Dipodomys ordii. Next base: position 67,346 of record NW_012267569.1, on the reverse strand, counting down.
ATCCCTAAATATAACCCTCACCCTAAACCTCAACCTAACCCTAACCCTAACACCAATCCTAACACTAACCCTCACACTAATCCTAATTCTAACCCTAAACCTCACCCTCACCCTAACCTAAAACCTCACCCTCAACCTCAGCCTAAACCTAAGGCTCACCCTAACCGTAACCCTCACACTCACACTCACCCTCACCCTTACAATAATCCTACTCCCAGCCCTAACCCTAACCCTCACCCTAACCCTAACCCTAAACCTAAAATTAACCCTAACCCTAACCCTCACCCTATCCCTAACTCTAAACCTAAACCTCAGCCTCACCTTAACCCTAACCCTAACCCTAACCCTAAACCTCACCCTAAACATAAACCTAAACCTCAACTTCACCCTAGCCCTCACCCAAACCCTAATCCTAACACTAACCCTCATCCTAACCCTCACCCTAACCCTAACCCTAACCATCTCCCTAACCCTAATCCTCAGCCTCAACCTCACCCTCAGCCTAACCTTAAGCCTAAACCTAAACCTAACCTTAACCCACACACTCACCCT
>NW_012267569.1:60429-61706 GCF_000151885.1 Dipodomys ordii | reverse complement strand
AAAACTAACCCTTACCCTAACCCTAACCTTCACTCTCAGCCTCACCCTCACAGGAAATGTAACCCTAACCATAACATTTACAATAAACCTAACTCTAATCCTAGCATCACCCTCACCCTAACCATAATCCTAACCTTAACCCTCGCCCTAACCTTAACCTTCACTCTCACTGAAACCCTAACCCTCATCTTAACCCTCACCCTAACCCTTAACCTCACCCTAATCCTAAGACTAAGCCTAACCTAAACCTCCCCCTCCCCCTCAAGCTTGGCCTAAGCCTAAGACTAAGCCTAAGCCTAGTCCTAACCCTAACACTCACCCAAACCCTAACCCTAAATCTAACCCTAAGTGTAACCTTAAAGTTCACTCTCACCCTAACCCTAACTCTAATCCTAACCCTAACACTAAACCTAACCCTCACCCTCACCCTCACATTAACCATAACCTTAAACTTAACCCTAACAATAACTCTAACCCTAACCCTAACCCTCACCCTTACCATAAGCCTCACCCGAACATTTACCCTCAACCTAACACTCACCCTAACCCTAACACTAACCCTCACACTAACCCTAACCATCACCCTTACCCTAAGCCTAACCCTCACCCGAACCATAAACCTCACACTCAACATCACCCTCAGGCTAACCCTAAGCCTAACCCTAAACCTAACCCTCACAATAACCCTAACCTTAATCCTAACCCTCACTCTAACCATAACCCTCACCCCAACCCAACCCCTCAGCCTAACACTTACCCTCCCACTAACCCTAACCCTAACCGTAACACTAAACTTCAAACTAACCCTAACCCTAACCCTAAACCTCAACCTAACCCTCACCCTCACTCTAACCCTAACACTAACCCTAACCCTAACACTCACCCTAACACTCTTGCTAACCATATATCTCACGCTAAATCTCACCTTCAACCAAATCCTTACCCTAACCCTAACCCTAATCCCCACTCTAACCCTAACCCTAACCCTGACCTGCACCCTCACCGGAAATCTAACCCTAACCCTAACAATACCACAAACACTAAACAAAACCATCACTCTAACCCTAATCCTCACCGCGACCCTCACCCTCAGCCTAACCCAAAGCCTAAGCCTAACCCTCAACCTAACCCTCACACTCACCCTCACCCTAACCCTAATTCTAAACCTAATCCCATCCTTAACCTCAACCTAACCCTCACAATCACCCTAACCCAAACACTAAACCTAATCCTAAACCGCAACCTAACAGTCCCTCTAACCATAACTCTAACCCTAA
>NW_012267569.1:53577-54740 GCF_000151885.1 Dipodomys ordii | reverse complement strand
CCTCACCCTAACCCTCACCCTAAACCTAACCCTCACATTAACCTTAACCCTCACCCTAACCCTAACCCTCAACCTAACCCTTACCCTCACCCTAACACTAAGCCTAACCCTACCTTGAACCCTCACAGTAACCCTAAACCTCACCTTAACGCTAACCCTCACAGTAAACCTAAACCTCAACCTAACCCCTACCCTCACCCTAACACTAAGCCTAACCCTAACTTGAATCCTCACAGTAACCCTAAAAACCTCATCTTAACCCTAACCCTCACAGTAACCCTAACCCTTCTCATAACCCTAACCCTACCCCTCACCCTAACTCTAACCCTAACCATAACCCTAACCCTCACCCTAATCCTAACCCTTACCCTCACCCTCACCCTAACCCTCACTGTTACCTTAACCCTCACCCTAACCCTAACCCTCATTCTACACATCAACCTAACCATAACCCTCACCCTAACACTAACCCTATCACTCACACTAAACCTAACACTCACCCTAACCCTCAACCTAACCCTAACCTCCAACGTAACACTAACCCTCACCCTAACCCTAACGCTAACCCTCGCCCTAACCCTAACCCTCAGCCTAAACCTTACCCTCACTCTAACGCTAACCCACACACTATCCCTAATCCTCACCCTAACCCTAACCCTCACCCTAATCCTCATTGTAAACCTAACCCCAACCCTAACCCTCACCCTCACCGTCACCCTAACACTCACCCTAACACGCAACCTTACACTCACCCTAACCCTAACCCTAACCCTAACCCTCACCGTCACCCTAACCCTCACCATAAACCTTAACCTCACCCTCACCCTAACCCTAAACCTCACCCTAACCCTAACCCTAACCCTAAACCTCACCCTAGCCCTCACCCTAACCCTAATTTTAACCCTAACCCTCAACCGAACCCTAACACTCATCCTCACACTAAACCTCACATTAACCCTAACGCTAATCCTGAATCTAACCCTCACCCTAACCCTAACCCGAACACTTACCCTAACCCTCACCCTAACCCTAATCCTCACCCTTATCTTTTTTTTATGATTCTCTTTTTTTTTAATTTAATTTAATTTTATTTTTGAACATACTGTACAGAGGAGTTACAATTACGTGGGCAGGATAATGCGTACATTTCTTACCAAGCATTG
>NW_012267569.1:49502-50913 GCF_000151885.1 Dipodomys ordii | reverse complement strand
CCTAATTCTAACCCTAACCCTCACCCTAATCCTCATCCTCACCCTAAACCTCACACTAACCCTAACCCTAATCCCCAATCTAACCCTAACCCTAACCCTTACCCTAACCCTGACCCTAACCCTCACCCTCACCCTCACCCTCACCCAAATCGTAAGTCTAACCCTAACCCTAACATTACCACTAATCCTAACCCTAAAACTAACCCTTACCCTAACCAAACCTTCACTCTCAGCCTCACTCTCACTGGAAATGTAACCCTAACCATAACATTTACAATAACCCTAACTCTAATCCTAAACAGCAACCTCACCCTAACCATAACCCTAACCCTAACCCTCGCCCTAACCTTAACCCTCACTCTCACTGAAACCCTAACCTTCATCTTAACCCTCACCCTAACCTAACCTTAACCCTCACCCTAACCCTTAACCTCACCCTAATCCTAACACTAAGCCTAAACTAAACCTCCCCCTCAGACTAACCCTAACACAAACCCTAACACAAACCCTAACCCTCAACCTAACCCTAACCCAAACCCTAACCCTAAACCTCACATTAATCCTAACACTCACCCTAACCCTAACCCTACCTCTCACCCTAACCCTCGAGCTACCTCTAACCCTTACCCTCACCAGAACCCTAAAACTAACCCTAACCCTAAACCTCACCTTAAGGCTAATTCTAAACCTAACCCTAACCCTAACCGGCACTCTAAACCTAATCCTCATCTTCACCCTCACCCTCAGCCTAACCCTAAGCCTAAGCCTAACCCTAACCCTAACCCTCATTCTCACCCTCACACTAACCATAATCCTAAACTTAACCCTATCCCTAACCGTTACCCTCAAACTAACCCTCACCCTAAACCTAACCCTAACACTAACCCTAACCCTAACCCTCACCCTAACCATCACCCTAACCCTAACACGAACCCAAAACCTGACCTTCACTCTAACCCTAACTCTAACCCTAATCCTAACCCTAAACCCATCCTAACCTTCACCCTAACCCTCACCCTCAACGTAACCCTAACCCTAACTCTAACTCTAACCCTAAACCTCACTCTCACCCTAACCCTAACTCTAACCCTAACCCTAACCCTAAACCTCGTCTTAACACTAAACCTAACCCTCACCTTCACCCTCACATTAAGCATAACCTTAAACTTAACCCTAACAATAACTCTAACCTTAACCCTAACCCTCACCCTAACCATAAGCTTCACCCTAACATTTACCCTTAACCTAACACTCACCCTAATCCTAACACTAACCCTCACACTAACCCTAACCATCAACCTAACCCTAAGCATAACCCTCACCCTAACCATCAATCTCACCCTCAACATCACCCTCAGGCTAACCCTAAGCCTAAACCTAAACCTAACCCTAACAATAACCCTAAACTTAA
>NW_012267569.1:40374-43359 GCF_000151885.1 Dipodomys ordii | reverse complement strand
CCTAACTCTAAACCTAAACCTCACTCTCACCCTAACGCTAATTCTAACCCTAAACCTAACCCTCACTCTATCCATCACTGTAACCATAACCCTAACCATAACCCTAACAATAACCCTAACAATAACCCTCACCCTAACCATAAACCTCACCCTAACCCAAACCATCACCCTCACACTTATGCTAACCATAACACTAACCCTAACCCTAACACTAACCCTCACACTAACACTAACCCTAACCCTTACCCTTAACCTCAAACTAACCCTCACCCTAACCCTAAGCCTAACACTAACCCTAACCATAACCCTCAACCTAACCTTACCCCTAACTCTATATCTAACCTTAAATCTCACCCTCACCCTAATCCTAACCCTAAATCTAACCCTAAACTTCACCGTAAACCTCACTCTAAACCTAACCCTCACCCTTATACTCAACCTCACCGTAACTTTAACCCTAACCTGACAATAACATTAACCCTAACCCTAACCATAACCCTCACCCGCAGCCTCACCCTCACTGCAAACTTAACCCTAACCCTAACACTAACAATAACCTAACCCAAACCCTAACCCTAATAGTCACCCCCACACTCACCCTCAGCCTAACCCTAAGCCTAACCCTATCCTAAACATAACCCTCACCATAACCCTAACCTTTACCCTAACCCTAAACCTAACCCTAACCCTAAACCTAACTCTAATCCTAAACCTAACCCTAATCCACAAACTCACCCTCACCCTGACCCAAACCCTAACACTATTCCTCACCCTAACCCTAAGCCTAATCCTAACCCTAACACAAACCCTCACACTCACCCTCACCCTAAATCTAATCCTAAACCTAACCCTATCCCTAACACTAAACCTCAACCTAACACTCACCCTAGCCCTCACCCTAACCCGAAACCTAATCCTCATCCTCACCCTAGCCCTCACCCTAACCCTAATTCTATCCCTCACCCTCATCCTCACACTAAACCTCACCCTAACCCTTACACTCACCCTCACCCTAACCCTAATCCTAACCCTAATCCTATCCCTAAACCTCATCCTAACCCTCACCATCACCGCAACCCTAACACTAACCCTAACCCTAAACCTCACCCTAAGCTTCCCCCTAACACTAACTCTAACCCTAAACCTCACCCTCACCTTAAACCTAACCCTAAACCTCACCCTAAACCTCACCCTAAGCCTAAACCCTCACCCTCACCCTCAACCTCACAGTAACTCTAACCGTAACCCTAACACTAACCCTCACCTTAACCCTAACCCTCAACCTTACCCTGAACCTCACCATAATTTTAACCCTAACCATAACAATAATATTAACCCTAACCCTAATCATAACCCTTACCCGCAGACTCACTCTCACCACAAACTTAACCCTAACCCTAACACTAACAATAACCTAACCCAAACCCTAACCCTAACCCTAATCCTCACCCCCACCCTCACCCTCAGCCTAACATTAAGCCTAACCCTATCCTAAACATAACCCTCACCATAACCCTAACCCTAACCCTAACCCTAAGCCTAAACCTAACCCTAACCATAAACATAATCCTAACCCTAAAACTAACCCTAATCCTCAGCCTCACCCTCACGCTAACACTAACATTAATCCTCACCCTAACCCTAAGCCTAATCCTAAACCTATCCCAAGCCCTCACACTCACCCTCACCCTAACCCTAATCCTAAACCTAACCCTATCCCTAACACTAAACCTCAACCTAACCCGCACGCTAGCCCTCACCCTAACCCAAAACCTAAACCTCTTCCTCACCCTAGCCCTCACCCTAACCCTAATTCTATCCCTCCCTCACCCTAACCCTAACCCTCATCCTCACCCTAAACCTCACACTAACACTAAACCGAATCCTCAATCTTACCCTCACGCTAACCCTAACACTAACCCTTACCCTAACCCTAAAAATAACCCTAACCCTCACCCTTATCTTAACACTGACCCTCAGCCAAAACCTCTCCTTTACCCTTACCATCATAATCACCCTAATCCACACCCTAACCCTAAACCTCATACTAACCTTCACCCTAACCGATAACCTCACCCTCAACCTCAAGCCCAGCCTAACCCCAAGCCTAAGCATTACCATAATCCTCACCCTCACCCTAGCCCTCACCCTAACTCTAATCCTAACCCTAACCCTCATTCTAACCCTCACCTAAACCCTAACCCTAACCATCACACTAACCCTAATGCTCAGTCCCACCCTCACCCTCAGCCTAACCCTAAGCCTAAGCCTAAGCCTAAGCCTAACCCTAACCTTCACACTCACCCTCACCCTAACCCTAATCCTAACCCTAACCCAAAACCTCAACGTAACCATCAACCTAACCTTAACCCTAAAATTAACCCTAACCCTAACCTCGAACTAACACTCCCCCTAACACTAAATCTAACCCTAAACCTCACCCTCACCTTAAACCTAATCCTAACCTTAACCATAAACCACACCCTAACCCTAACCCTAACCTTCACCCTCACCCTCACCCTTACCATAAATCTAAACCGAACCCTAACAATAACAATAATCTTAACCCTAAACCTAAGCCTAACCCTAATCCTAACACTCACCCGCACCCTAACCCTAATCCTAACCCTAACCCTCAACCTAACCCTCACCCTCACTGTAATCCTAACGCTCATCCAAACCCTCACCCTAACCCTTACCCTAACCATAAACTTCACCCTAACACTGACCCTAACCCTCAACCTCAACCTAGTCCTCATCCTAACCCTAAACCTAACCCTAATCCTCATCCTAACCCTAACCCTAACCATCACACTATCCCTAACCCTAACCCTCAACCTAACCCTAAACTCACCCTAATCCTAAACTTAACCCAATACCAAACTCTCATCCGAACCCTAACCCTAACCCTCACCCTAACCCTAACCCTCACCCTCACCCTCAACCTCAGCCTAACCCTAAGCTGAAGCCTAACCCTAACCCTAA
>NW_012267569.1:36413-37387 GCF_000151885.1 Dipodomys ordii | reverse complement strand
CCCTAACCCAAAATCTAACCCTAAACCTCACCCTCACCCTAACCCTAATCCTAACCCTAACCATAATCCTCACCCTAACCCTAACCCTAACCTTCACCCTCACCCTCACCCTCACCTTACCACAAATCTAACACTAACCCTAACAATAACACTAATCTTAACCCTAACCCTAAACCTAACCCTAAACCTAACCCTAATCCTAACACTCACCCTCAACCTAACCCTAATCCTAACACTAATCCTCAACCTAAACCTAATCCTCACCCTCACTGTAACCCAAACCCTCATCCAAACCCTCACCCTAAACCTAACCCTAACCCTCAAATTCAACCTAGTCCTCACCCTAAACTTAATCCTAACCCTAATCCTCATGCTAACCCTAACCCTAACCCTAACTCTAACCATCACACTATCCCTAAACCTAACCCTCAACCTAACCCTAACCCTCACCCTAACCCTAAACTTAAGCTGAACCCAAACTCTCACCCTAATCCTAACCCTAATCCTCACCCTAACCCTAAATCTAACCCTAAACTTCACCATCACCCTAAACCTAATCCTAACACTAATCATAAACCTCACCCTAACCCTAACCCTAAACTTCACCCTCACCCTCACCCTAACCCTTACCATAAATCTAACCCTACCCTAACAATAACACTAATCCTAACCCTAAACCTAAGCCTAAATCTAAGCCTAACCCTAATCCTAACACTCACCCTCACCCTAACCCTAATCCTAATCCTAACCCTACACCTAACCCTAATCCTCAACCTCACTGCAAACCTAACTCTCATCCAAACCCTCACCCTAACCCTAACCCAAACCCTAAACCAAACCCTAACACTAACCCTCAACCTCTCCCTAGTCCTCACCCTAAACTTAAGCTTAACCCTAATCCTCATCCTAACCCTAAACCTAACCATCACACTATCTCTAAACCTAACCCTCAACCTAACCCTAACCCTCACCCT
>NW_012267569.1:31322-32955 GCF_000151885.1 Dipodomys ordii | reverse complement strand
TAACCCTAAGCCTAAACCTAACCCTAATTCTAACCCTCACATTCACCCTCACCCTAAACCTAATCCTAAACCTAACCCTATCCCTAACCCTAACCCTCAGCCTAACCCTCACCCTAGCCCTCAGCCTAACTCTAATCCGAACCCTAAAACTCATGCTAATCCTCAGCCTAACCCTAACCTTAACCCTCACCCTCACCCTAAACCTAACCCTCACCCATATGCTGGGCCTAGGCCTGAGCCAAAGCCTAAGCCTAACCCTATCCCTAACGCTCACCAAAACCCTAACCCTAACACTAACCCTAAATCTAACCCTAAACCTCACCCTCACACTAACCCTAACTCTAAACCTAAACCTAAACCTCAACTTAACCCTAACCGTAAAAATAACCCTAACCCTATCCCTAACCCTAACCCTACCCTAAACTTAACCCTAACCCTAACACTAAACCTAACCCTAACCCTAACCATAACACTCACCCTAACACTAACCTCACCCTAACACTAAACCTAATCCTCACCCTCACCCTAGCCCTCACCCTAAACATAACCCTAACCCTCATCCTCACCCTAAACCTCACACTAACCCTAACACTAATCCTCAATTTAACTCTCATCCTCACCCTCACCCTCACCCTAACCCTCACCCTAAACCTAACCCTCACCCTAACGTAACCCTCACCCTAGGCCTAACCCGCAAATTTACCCTTACCGTCACCCCCACCTTAACCCTCACCCTAACCCTAACCTTCACCCTAACCCTAACCCTAACTCTACCCCTAAACCTCACCCTCACCCTAACCCTATCTCTAAACCTAACCCTAACACTAAAAACCTCACCCAAACTCTAAGACTAACCCTCAACCTCACTGTAACCATAACCCTAACCCTAACAATAACCATAAGCCTAACCCTAATCCTAACCCTCACCATCACATTAACACTAACCTTAACCCTAAACCTCACCCTAACCCTAACCCTCACCCTAACTGTAACCCTCACCCTAGGCCTAACCCTCACCCTAACCCTAAATCTAACCCTAAACCTCACCCTAACCCAAAACCTAACTCGAAAGTAACCTAAACCCTAAAGCTCACCCTAACCCTAACCCTAATCCTAACCCTAACCCTCACCCTAACCCTAAGAATAAACCTAACCCTAAGCCTAACCCTCACACTCACCCTTACCCTAACCCTAACACAAACCCTAACCCTAACCTTCCCCCTAACCCTATATCTAGCCCTGAACCTCACCCTCAACCTAACCCTAACCCTAGCCTTAACCCTAAACTCCACCCTAACCCTAACACTAACCCTGACCCACACACTCACCCTCACCATATCTCTAACCCTAACACTAAAAATAACACTAAGCCTAACCCTAACCATCACCCTAACCCTAATCCTCACCCCCACCCTCACCATCAGTCTAACCCTAAGCCTAAGCCTAACCCTCACCCTAACCCTCAAACTCATGCTCCCCCTAACCCTAATCCTAAACCTAACCCTGTCCCTTAATCTCAAACTAACCCTCACCCTCACCATAACACTAACACTAACCGTAACCCTAAATCTCACCCTTAACCTCCCCCAAACCCTAACTCTAACCCTAAACCTCACACTCACCCTAACCCTAA
>NW_012267569.1:27397-28648 GCF_000151885.1 Dipodomys ordii | reverse complement strand
ACCCTAAACTTAACCTGAACCCTAACTCTCACCCTAACCCTAACCTTAATCCTCACCCTAACCCTAACACTCACCCTCACCCTCAACGTAACCCTAACACTAACCCTAACTGTTACCCTAACCTCACACTCACCCTATCCCTTACCCTAATCCTCACCCTAACCCTAAACCTAACCCTAAACATAATCCTACACCTCCCCCTAACCCTAACCCTAAACCTAACCCTCACAATAGCCCTCACTCTAACCCTAATCCAAACCCTAACCTCATCTTATCCCTCCCCATAACCCTAATCCTAACCCTCGCCCTAACCCTAACCCTCAACCTAACCCTCAGCCGATACTTAAGCCTAACCCTAACCCTAACCCTAACCCTAACCATCACACTCTCCCTAAACCTAACCTTAAACCTCACCCTAACCCTAACCCTCATCTTATCCCTCCCCATAACCCTAATCCTAACCCTCGCCCTAACCCTAACCCTCAACCTAACCCTCAGCCGAAACTTAAGCCTAACCCTCACCCTAACCCTAACCATCACACTCACCCTAAACCTAACCTTAAACCTCACCTAACCCTAACCCTCACCCTCACCCGCACCCTCAGCCTAACCCTAAGCCTGACCTGTACCCTAACCCTAACATTCACACTCACCCAAACCCTAACCTTAATCCTAATCCTAATCTTAACCCTCACCCTCACCCTCAAACTAACCCTCACCTTAAGCCTAAACCTAGCATTAATTCTAAACCTAACCCTCACCCTCAGCCTCACCCTAACCCTAACTCTAACCCTAAACCTCACCTTGACCCTAACCCTAAGGCAAACATATCACTAAGCCTCATCTGAACCATAACCCTAACCCTCACCCTCACCCTCACAGTAACCATAACCCTAACCCTAACGCTAACAATAACCCTAACCATAACCTGCACCCTAACCACAACCCTCACCCTAAACCTAACATTCACCCTAACACTTACCCTCACCTTAACACTAACCCTAACCTTAACACTAACCCTCACACTAACCCTAGTCATCACCCAAACCCTAAACCTCACCCTACCACTAACCCTAAACCTCACCCTCACCCTAGCCCTCACCCTAAACCTAACCCTAATCCTCACCATAAACCTCACAGTAAACGTAACACTAATCCTCAATCAAACCCTCACCCTCACCCAAACCCTAACCCTAAACCTCACCCTAACATTAACCCTCACCCTTAACGTAACCCTCACCCTCAGCCTAA
>NW_012267569.1:22831-24226 GCF_000151885.1 Dipodomys ordii | reverse complement strand
ACCCTAAGCCTAACCCACACCCTAAACCTCACCCTCACCTAACCCTAACCCTAACCCACACCCTCAACCACACCCTCATCCTCGCCCTCACCCTAACCCTAACCCTAACAATAACCCTAACTCTAACCCTAAACCTAACCCTCACCCAAACCCTAACCCTCCTCCTCACCCTCACTCTCATCTTAACCCTAAGCCTAAGCCTAACCCTCACCCTCACCCTCACCTTAACACTAAAGCTAACCCTAACCCTCACCCTAACAGTAACCCTAACCCTCACCCTCATCCTAACCGTCACCCTTACTTTATCCTCACCCTAACCCTAACCCTCACATTAACCCTAATGCTCACCCTCACCCTAAAAGTACCCCTCAACCGAACCCTCAACCTAACTCGAACCCTAACCCTAACCCTCACCTAAACCTAATCCTAACTCTCAACCTTAGCCTAACCCTCATCATCCCGAATCCTCACCCTAACCCTAACACTCACCCACACCCTAACCCTCAAGCTCACCCTAACCCTAACCCTCACCTAATACTCACCCTAACCCTAACCATTATCTAACCAAGACCCGCACCCTCACCCTCACCCTCATCTTCACCATAACCCTCACCCTCACCCTAGCCCTCACCCTCACCGTAACCCTAACCCTAAACCTCACCTGCACCCTCACACTCACGCTCATCCTAACCCTAAACCTATCCCTAATCCTAACCCTAACCCTCAACCTCATCATAACCCTCACCATAACCCTTACCTTCACCCTAACACTAAGCCTCACCCTAACCCTCTCCCTAACCCTCAACCTCACCCTAACCATAACCCTAACCGTAACCCTCAACCTCACCCTAAACCTTACCCTAACCCTAACTCTCACCCTAACACTTACCCTCAACCTAACCCTCACCCTAACGCTAACCCTAACCCTAAACCTCACCTCACCCGCAACCTCACCATAACCATAACCCTAAACCAAACCCTAACAATAACCCTAACCCTAACCTTCAACCTAATCCTTAACCTAACCCACAACATCACCCTCACCTTCACTCTAACCCTAACCCTAACCCTCTCCCTAACCCTAACCCTCATCTTAACCCTAACAGTCACACTCACCCTAACCCTCACCCTAACACTAACCCTAACGCTCACACTTACCCTAACCCTAACCCTCACACTCAATCTCACCCTCAGGCTAAACCTAATTCTAACCCCAATCCTAACCCTAACCCTCACCCTCATCCTAACACTAACCCTAACCCTAACCCTCACTCTCACACTCACCCTCACCCTCAACCTAACCCTAAACCTCACCCTAACCCGAACCCTCACACTAACGCTCACCCTAAACATCATCCTATCACTAACCCTAACACTAACCCTCACCCTAACCCT
>NW_012267569.1:15042-16375 GCF_000151885.1 Dipodomys ordii | reverse complement strand
CTCACATGAACCCAAACCCTCACCCTAACATTAATCCTAACCTTAACCCTCACACTCAACCAAAGCCTCACCCTAACCTTTACTGTCACGCTAACCCTAAACCTAACCCTACCCCTCACACTGACACTAACTCTCACCCTAACCCTAACCCTAACACTAACACTAACCCTCACCCTAGCCCTCACCCTTACCTTAATGCTAACCCTAACCCTCACCCTCACCCTAACCCTTACCCTCACTCTAAACCTAACCCTAACCCTAAACCTCACAATCACCCTAACCCTAACCCTAACCCTAACCTTCAACCTAACCATCACCCTAACCCTAAACCTACCACTCAGCCTAACCCACATCCAAACAATTCCCCTAACATTAACCCTCACCCTAACTATAACCCTGATAATAACCCTAACGCTAACCCTAACCCTAACCCTCACCCTCACCCTAAACCTAACCCTAACCCTAACCCTCACCCTAACCCTCAACCTAACTCTAACCATAACCCAAATCCTCAACCTCAAACTAACCCTCAAACTAATCCTTATCCTCACCCTCAACCAAACCCTCACACTAACCCTAACCCTCACCCTAACAATAACCCTAACCCTCACTCTCACACTCACCCTCACCCATAGCCTAACCCTAACCCTAACCCTAATTCTAACCCTAAACCTCACCCTCACCCTCACCCTAACCCTAACCCTAACCCTTATCCTCAACCTCACCCTCACCCTAACCCTAACCCCAATCCTAACCCTAACCCTCAACCTAACCCTAATGCTAACCCTCAGGCTCAACCTAACCCTAACCCTAACACTAACCATAACCCTGACCCTCACCCTAACCCTTCCCCTAGCCCTTACCCTCACCCTAACCCCCACCCTAACCCTAACCCCAACCCTCACCCTAACCCTAAACCAAACTCTAACGCTAAACCTAACCCGAACCCTAACTCGAACACTAACCCTAACTCTAACACTACCCTAACCCTCATCCTCACACTCACACTCAACCTAACCCTCACCCTCACCATAACCCTAACCCTAACAAAATCCCTAACCCTCACCCTAAACCTCACCCTAACCCTAACCCAAAATCTAAACCTCAACCAAACCCTCACCCTAACCCGAACTCTAACCCTAACCCTAAATTTCAACCTCACCCAAACCCTCACCCTAACCCTTACCCTCACCCGAAACCTCACCCTAACCCTAAACCTAAACCTCACCCAAACCCTCACCCTAACCCTAACACCAACTCTAACCCTAAACCTAAACAGCCTAACCGTAACCCTAACCTTAATCCTAACATTAACCCTAACCCTAACCTAACC
>NW_012267569.1:7395-8546 GCF_000151885.1 Dipodomys ordii | reverse complement strand
ACCCTAATCCTAATCCTAACCATAACCCTCACCATCACCCTAAGCCTCACCCTATCCCTTACCCACACCCTCACCCTAACCCTAACCGTATCCCACACACTAAACCTAACCCTCATCCTAAACCTATCCCTAACCCTCACCATATCCTTTACCCTACAGGTAACCCTAACCCTCACCTTAACCCTAACCCTCACCCTCATCTAGCCGTCACCCTAACCCTAACCCACACCCTCAACCTCACCCTCACCCAACCCTCAAACTAACACTAAGTCTAACTCTCACCCTAACCCTAACCCTCACCCTAAACCTAACCCTCACCCTATCCCTCAACCTAACCCTAACCCTAAAACTCACCCTCACCTTAACCCGAACCCTAACACTAACCCTGAACCGAAACCTAAACCGAAACCTAACCCTAATCCTCACCTTAACACTTTCCCTCACCCTAACACTAACCCTAAACCTAACACTAAGCCTCACACTAACCCTAACACTCACCCTAAGCCTAACACTAATCCTAACCCTAACCCTCACCCTCACTCTAAACCTAACCATAAACCTAACCCACACACTCACCCTCACCCTCATCCTCACCCTCACCCTAAACCTAACGCTAACCCTAACACACACCCTCATCCTTACCCTCACCCTAATACTAACCCTAACAATAACGCTAACCCTAAACCTAAACCTAACCCTCACCCTAAGCCTAACCCTCATGCTAACCCTCATCCTCACCATCACCCTCACCTTAACCCTAAGCCTAACCCTAACCCTCACCCTCACCTTAACACTAAAGATAACCCTAACCCTCACCCTAACATTAACCCTCACCCTCACCCTAACTGTCATGCTTACTTTATCCTCACCCTACCCCTAACCCTCACATTAACCCTAATGCTCACCCTAACCCTAAAAGTACCCCTCAACCGTACCCTCACCATAACTCTAACCGTAACCCTAACACTCACATAAACCTAGCCCTAACTCTCAACCTTACCTTATCCCTCACCATCACCCGAAACCTCACCCTCACCCTAACATTCACCCACACCCTAACCCTGAAGTTCACCCTCACGCTAACCCTCTCCTAATCCTCACCCTAACCCTAACCATTATCTAACCCAGAACATCACACTCACTCTCAACAT
>NW_012267569.1:0-1139 GCF_000151885.1 Dipodomys ordii | reverse complement strand
CCCTCACCCTCACCCTCATCTTAACCCTAAGCCTAACCCTAACCCTCACCCTTACCCTCACCTTAACACTAAACCTAACCCTAAACCTCACCCTAACAGTAACCCTAACCCTCACCCTCACCCTAAACCTCACCCTAACTTTATCCTCACCCTAATCCTAACCCTCACATTAAACCTAACACTCACCCTATCCCTAACCCTACCCCTCACCCTAACCTTCACCCTAATTCTAACCTTAACACTAAACCTAACCCTCTCCCTAACCCTAACCTTCAACCTCACCCTAACCCTCACCCAAACCCTAACCCTCAAGCTCACCCTCACCCTAACCCTCACATAATCCTCACCCTAACCCTAACCCTTACCTAACCGAGACCCTCACCCTCACCCTCGCGCTCACCTTCACCCTAACACTCACCCTCACCCTAGCCCTCACCCTAACCCTAACCCTAAACCTCACACTCACCCTCAACCTCATCCACAGCCTAACCCTAACCCTAAACTTAATCCTAACCATAATACTCACCATCACCCTAACCCTCACCTTAACCCTTACCCTCACCCTCACCCTAACACTAAACGTAACCCTCACACTAAACGTAACCCTCACCCTAAACCTAACCCTCACCCTCATCTAGCCGTCACCCTAACCCTAAACCTCACCCTCACACCACCCTCAAACTAACCCTAAGGCTAACTCTCACACTATCCCTAACCCTCACCATAAACCTAACCCTCACCATAGCCCTCAACCTAAACCTAACCCTAACGCTCACCCTCACACTCACCTTTACCCTAACCCTAAGCCTAACCCTCAACCTAACCCTAACCCTCACCCTAACCCTAATCCTCACCCTAACACTTACCCTCACCCTAACACTAACCCTAACACTAAGCCTCACACTAACCCTAACACTCACCCTAAACCGAACTCTAACCCTAACGCTAACCCTCACCCTAATCCTAAACCTAACCCTAACGCACACCCTCACCCTCACCCTCACCCTAAACCTAACCCTAACAATAAACCTAACCCTAACTCTAAACCTAACCATCACCCTCACCCTAACCCTAACCCTAACCTTCACCCTCACCCTCACCCACAGCTTAACCCTAAACCTAACCCTAATCCTCATCCT
>NW_012267568.1:108109-109936 GCF_000151885.1 Dipodomys ordii | reverse complement strand
GTGTGACCTTCCAGAATGAGAAGTAGCAAGATGGCTTTGTGTTTGCCATTCAGAACAACAAGCACACTTTTTACCTGTTGGCCAGGACAGAGGAGGACCTGAATAAGTGGGTGGAGAGCATCTGTCAGATATGTGGGTTGGGGAAGGTGGAGAGCACAGGTAAGTAGACACCAGAGCTGTGGTGGGGAGAACAAAGGGTGAAGAGCAGGGCATCGGTGGCTCATGCCTGTCATCCTAGCTACTCATGAAACTGAGATCTGTGGATCTTAGTTTGAAGCCAGCCCAGGCAGGAAACTCTAGGAGACTCTTATCTGCAATAAGCTACATAAAAAAGCCAGAAGTGGTGCTGTGGCTCAAGTGGTCAAGTGTTTGCCTTGAGCAAAAGAAGCTCAGAGACAACACCCAGGCCCAGAGTTCAAGCCCTAGGACTGGCAAAAATAAAATAAAATAGTAGCAAAGGAGAAGAAGGGCTGTCCAGAGGGACGCTGCCTCTAACTCTGGTCAGATAGGAAACCACAAAATGTGAGTGCCGATGCAAGGGATATTGTAAAGTACCTTTAAGGCTTTAGTCACCTCCATGTCAGTCCTCTGTCATTCCCCATCTTCACTTCTCCTTTACTCATCACAGGAAGGTCTTGCTTTGATGGTGAAAGACCATCAGCACATACTTCATTTTTTTTATCTTTTTCCTTTCATTTGAATGTTGACCTCTGGACCCATGAACACATTCTTTTTTTTTCTTTTTTCTGTTGCTTTCAGCTGGACATTTTGTAGGAAATTGTCTTGTTTTTGTAGGAAATGTTTCACAGATGGTTTTCCCTGTGTTGCCCAAGCTTCCCCTGAAGTCCTAGGTTCATCTGATCTTTCTGCCTCAGCTTGCCAAATGCTGGGGCTGCAGACACACACCACCATGCCCACTCCCCTTTCCTTTTTTTTTTCTTCAAATCAACTTTCAACCTCTAGATTCTTCTTTTCTTCTTCTCCCTTTTCATTCTTCACATATTCTACTTTTTAAAAAGTCTCAGATAAAGTAAAAGTCAATATCAGGAGTGACCTTGTGTCTACATATTGAGCTCAGCCTGAAGATAACCTTTCAAGAAGGGACCATAGGATCATACTCAAATAAGGAGAGTACTATTTAGAGAAAATATCAATATGTTATAGCTCTTGTAGAGTTTTTTCAGTGTTTGGTTGAAGGGGTTGGTTGAGAATACAGCCATCTTGGCTGTCTTTGGGGGAGGTGAGAATCGGGGTAGTGGCAGAGCCACACATCCAGTAGAAGCTAGTCCAGAGTTTTATGGCAACCATACTTGGGGCCTGTGGTTTCTGAGCCTCTGTTTTAGATGCTTGAATGCAAGAGATAAAAATAAGAAGCATTTTCCAGAACAGGATTCTTTCCTATGTGTCATCACAGCTGTCTAGTTGCCAGTGAGAGTAGGGTTTCAGATGAACTTTCTTTTGTCAGGAATTGAGGAAAGGGGTCAAGCATGATGACACACACTTATAATCCTATGTAGGCACTTGGCAGGAAGAGACTGAAAGGAGTCAAGGAGAGCCTAAGGGATGTTGACAAGACACCATCTCAATAATGAAAAGCTAGGACAGGTGGTATACACCCGACATCCCAGATAGGCGAAAATTGTGAAGAGACCTGCCATCCTATCCAGCCATTACCCAGGCATCCACAGAGTCTCCATTCAGAAAATAGCAAAAGGGAAAAGAGCTGGGACATGGAGTCCCAGCCTTGGAACACAAGAGCACAAAACCACTGCTGTAAAGCCAAAATTCTGTGCAGCTTCACACACTGACCTTAGAGATCCAAGGACC
>NW_012267568.1:99518-100753 GCF_000151885.1 Dipodomys ordii | reverse complement strand
CAGCATCTCTCTCCTCAGTCCTCAATAACCTTTCTCCACTCGGATAAGAACGTGCAGTATCTGAGATAACAACTCATGTGATCCCATCTGTGGCCTTGTGTAACATGAGGGTGCATATGCACCCTCTTGGGGAGAGAGGGGAGCACCCTTCCTTCCAAGTCAGGGCTTGGTCACCAAACTCAGGTGAAGATTTGCAGGAAGTGTCCTTTGTGCCCATCCTTGTAAACCTGGTAGCACAATGCCTGGAGATTCCCTTTGTGTGCTCACCTGCACATTGCCTACTCTTTACAACCTTTGATTGCTGGAACTGCTCCACATTTGTTGAAAAGGATTAGCTGTTCCTGTTTGCTGACTTAAAGTTAACTCTCATTGTCTGTGCTCCCCTAAAACTGCTTAAGATTAACTTTCTGCCCCCGACTGAAGATTTACTTCTCATGCCTGTATGCTGTATATAAGCATGTGATGTGCCAATAAACTTTTTCTAAACCACCATGGTGTAGTCGACTTTTTGCCTATGAGACACTGCATTCCCAGGTCTCATTGTGTGAACAGCTACAGTGCAGTATGCTGTATTGGACCAGAAGACCCAGGCACTGCAGTGCACCAGGGGGGAGTACGCAGCTATGTGTTCATCTCAGGATCCTCCTATGGGCACCAGCTCATGATGTGAACCACGCTTTAGGAAACCAGAGAAAGCAGCTTTGCAGCTTGGAGGGTCCTTGCCCCCCACTCACTGCCCTTCTGCTTGTTTGGCTGTCAGTGTCTGATTCTGATAAACACACCAGAGTTCTCCCTACATGTGACTTCTAGTAAGAAATGCAGCTGTTAATGAGCTGGATTTGGGATTTTACAATGTATGTATAGACTTCAGCATGTTATTTCCACAATAAACATACAATTTGGTGTCAGCTTCAGAATGATAACTAAGAAAAAATGTTCTCAGTGGAACTTAACACATTACTTCCTTCCCATGGGTATGTCCCCAATGTTCATCATCCTTCCAAATACTTCCTGGGGTGGACTTGGGACTTTGGATAATCAGGGAAACATAGTGGAGCGTTGAATGGAGGAACCTCAGGTTCAGACCTAAAGCTAAGGGGGTCCAGTGTCACCAGGTACAATAGAAGAGTGACTCCTCTTAGTCCCCGGGACCATGACATTAGAGCCATAGGTCTGTGGCAGACATTTGGGTAGACCATCTCCACTTGAGGTCTCTCCTTTGAGGAGGGAATTAG
>NW_012267568.1:96533-98798 GCF_000151885.1 Dipodomys ordii | reverse complement strand
GAAACAAAGGAGGAGGCTACAATGCTTGATAAGAAATGTACTCATTATCTTGCCCATGTAATTGTAACTCCTCTGTACAGTATTTTCACAATAAACAAAAATAAAAATAAAAAATTAAAAGAATTTGTAGAGTTGGCAACAGCCAGTTATGGGAATAGGAAAAAATGGATATTCTTCCCTCAAAGATCTAAAAGTCATAAAGACCTAAAATTCCACTGAAAATCATACTTGCTGGACGCTGCTGTCTCATGACTATAATCATATCTACTCAGGAGGCTGAGATCTGAGGATTATGGTTGGAAGCCATGAGACTTTTATCTTCAATTAAATACCCAAAAAAAAAAGCCAGAGTGGAGCTGTGGCCCAAATGGTAGGTGCTAGCCTTGAGCAAAAAAGAAAAGCTCAAAAACAGCAGACAGCATCCAGGCCCTGAGTTCAAGTTCTAGTACTGGGAGAGAGAGAGACAGAGACAGAGACAGAGAGACAGAGAGATAGACAGAGAGAGAGAGTTTTACAGTGATTGCTTCTCTTCTAGAATCTAACTTTCAGAAGAACAAAATTTATCCCAATATTTCTCACCGTTGTCTTGGCATATCTACCACAGTATTAGGTACTTTACTAGAGCTCAGTATGTATGTGCAAGCTGAGTGAATAGAAATATGAGTGGAGTTCTATGCAGCATCAATTTTCTTGGGGTTGGAAGCATGACTCAGTTGATAGAGAACTAGCCAAAGAGCCAAAGCATCAGGTACCAAGTTGAAATCCCATTCTAGCATATAATAAAAAAGAAAAGTAATAACCATTTCTTTGGTAATAATCTCATGCTATGATAAAACAAATCACATGTTTGTTTCTTTGTCTCAAGAGATCTCAGTTATTGGCAAATTTGTTTAAACTTAACGACATGTGTCAGACATGACTATAGTCCTCAAGAAATAGATAAGCCAAGAGGAACAAGACGTGTAAATTTAAAAATCAAATAACAATAATACACAGTAAATCTCATTTGTAACAAGTTTCTCTCTCTTTTTTTTCAACTTTTTTAAAGAATTAACATCTGGGATAATTCCCACTATTCTAAAACCAAAAATGTCTATACTTGTAGATCATGGACTTCTTAGTATGACCACATAGATTTTTATAACATATAATTTCAATCATGGAGAAATCTCAGACTTTTCTTTGCTGAGGAATGACTTTTTTCCCAGTTTGGAAGGCCAGTAATAGAGAGTATTGTGGGAAGATGAAGGAGAAGGCAGAAGTGTACACAAGATGCTGCTATGAAATATTTTGCAGAAATAAGATCCAAAGTCAACACTTACTGGAAGGTTTTCTCACTTAATAAAGCTGTATGCTATGAGAACAAATTAAGAAACAGATACACACACACACACACACATCTCAAAGTTTTTATGCATCAATGATTTCAGATTTTTAGCACCTTAAAAATAGTCTCGAATCTGCTTTTATATAAGACCTAACAACTTGATCAAACCACCAGAAGTTTCTTCTAAATATTTTGTTTTAGTTTCCAGAGGTATTGAAGATTGAACTCAAGATCTTGTACTTGATAAGCAAACACTCTACCCCTTGAGCCACACTCTCAGCTTCTTTTGCTTTAGTTCGTTTTTCAGATAGGGTTTGAGGATTTTGCAGGAGGTGGCCTTGAACTATAGTCCTTCTATTTCCACCGCCTGAGTAGCTAGGATTATAGGTATGATCTAAGCCTTCTCTGAGCGGTATTTTTCTTTGTTGTCATGAATCTACAGTAGGAAGGGGCATTATGGGACAGGGAAGCTTGGGGACAATTCTGGTCAAGAATTTAGTAAAGTCTAACAAAGGAGGAGGCTGCAATGCTTGGTAAGAAATGTACGCATTATCCTGCCCATGCAATTGTAACCCCTCTGTACAGTTTGTTCACAAATAAAATAAAATTAAATTAAAAAAAAAAAGAATTTAGTAAAGTCTTACCGTTTTGGAGAAGGTGATCAGGAGAAGCTAACATAATGAAAACAAACTGAAGAGTTTAATTTTTAAAAAGTCTTCCTAAGGGGCTGGGAAGGTGGCTCAGTGGTAGAGCACTTGCCTTGCATGCCTGAGGCCCTGGGTTCCATTCCTCAGCACCATATAAGCAAAAAAAGAAAAAAGCCAGAAGTGGCACTGTGGCTCAAGTGGTAGAGCGCTAGCCTTGAGCTGAAGAGCTGAGGGACAGTGCCCAGGCCCAGAGTTCAGGACCCACTACCGGATCCAAAAAAAGAAAGAAAG
>NW_012267568.1:94898-96431 GCF_000151885.1 Dipodomys ordii | reverse complement strand
TCCATGAACTACCAAAAGGCCTGAAGTGAAGCTGTGGTTCAATAGTAAAGTACTGGCTTTTAGGAGAAAGGGAAAGGACTGTGCTCTGAGTTCAAGCTCATGCAGTGGCACAAAGCAAAATAAAACAGAGATCAAAGTAAAAAAAAGTAAATAGTGGGAAATGTGTGCTTATGTAGACCTCTGACATAAGGACTGGACAGGCCTATGACAAATCTTGACGAAGCCACCTATGCCAATACACTGGCAGGGCTGACCATGGCCAGTGCATGGTTCCTTGAAGGAAAGGCAGAGGTCCAGAATCAGAGGTCCAGAAGCAGGGGTCCAGCTCCTGAGTAGCTAGGATTAAGCACACCAAGCTAGGAAATAGACTAGGATTTGAGCCAGAATTAAGTGCAGCAAAGGGGTTAAGTGCAGCAAATCCGTCTGCCCAGCCTCTCAGCTTCTAGGATGATAACCTTTTGTCCTTCAGGGTTCTAAAAGGTCAAACTTTCAGAAATTTGCTTCTTAAGCCTTATGTGATAAGAAGTTACTTGTACTTTAAATGTTATTAGACTTCTTAAGCATCTAGAAGCATAAAAGAGACATCATTAACCAACCCTGGGATCAAATGAAGTTTTCAGGATCCATCCCATATCTGTGTTATCAAGAAGAACTCTTCAATGTAACAGTTTATTTCAAGAATAGAGAAGTTGGGCTAGGAAGGTGGCTAAGTGGAAGAGTGTTTGCCTTGCATGCATGAGGCCCTGGGTTTGATTCCTCAGCACCACATGAGCAAAAAGAAAAAAGCCGGAAGAGGTGCTGTGGCTCAAATGGTAGAGTACTAGCCTTGAGCGGAAGAGTTGAGGGACAGAGCCCAGGCCCAGAGTTCAGGCCCCACAACCAGACCCCCCCAAAAAAAAAAGAATAGAGAAATTTCACAAAGGCAGAATGGATGCATAGATCTAGGTCTGCAAGATTAGGGGGCAAAATTTCAGGTTCAAAACAGAATCAGGCTGTAAAAGCAACTTAATTGGTTACAAGGACAGCATTGGCAGGCAACTGAAAAATTTGTTACAGAGTTACACAAGAAGGCAGCCTTTTTCTCAGCCTGTTCAAGTAATGACTTTAATTAAAAATGCCTCCCTCAGGTTCTGGGAAAGCCTCAGGCTATCATTAGTTTAACAATAGTGAGGTAGTTCACTAGAGCAGAAGCCTACAAGGGCCCTGCTCTCTGGCCTTTTGGAATTGGTGTTTTACTGTGAGTCAGATTTGAAAGCCTGTCCTCTAACTGTGCCAGCACATTTTCCTTCCTTGATCCTGTAAACCATTGGAATTGGTGGGAGGGATGTAGGTGAACATTCTCAATGTAATTCCCTACTCCAATTAGACGAGCAGGGCCCTTTCTCTACTGTCTCCATGTACTTAAATTAGAATCCTGGCTCTGCCCACTTGGCTCTGGTACCTTAGGCTTAGAGACAGTCTGGCTGATCTGTCGTTGTGTGAAGTTGATGCTGGCAGTCAGGCCCACTGCCTAAGGCCTCAGCACTTAGAAGT
>NW_012267568.1:89554-94392 GCF_000151885.1 Dipodomys ordii | reverse complement strand
TCTATTTCTTTTTGGACAATGTTATCACTACCCTTTCACTCTCCCAGTTTTTCTAGTCATCCCTTCCCACAAGAGGCTTGTCTTTTGAGCAACGATTTTCCACATTAATAACTTGCATGCGTTTATTGTACAGTATGAATTCTCTGTGGTTTTTAGATGGTTTATGGTGATAAACCTTTTCTTGAGGATAGAAAATTGATGGATAAAAATGTGAGGGTGGATGAAGTATGTTCTGCATTTGTTGACTTTGAAATCATTCTCTGGAAAACAAATGCTGATTTACACCAGGACATCACCAGAACAAAAAAGCCTAGATGGTCAGTGTGGCCTGATGCATTCACATGAAACCTGCAAAGCAGAGGACAACAGCAGTCAATCAAATGTGGCAGAAGAGGAAGAAGAGAAGTGCAGCCCTGAGAACTGTTTGCCATGTTTTGACAAGGTAGTTCCTGACATAAGTTCCTGATATAGGAACTTATGTGCAAGGACAGGAGAGGCTTCTAGAACTAAGGGTGGCACCAAGCTTCAAGCCAGCAAGGAAGCAAGAACTTTGTGGGAAACTTTCTCCCCCACCCCTCAGGGAATTAGATTCAGAAAGCAACTTGACTGAGCTTAGATTCTGCCCCCAGGCTCAAACTATACTATTTGAACATTATCACTGGGATTAATGAATAACATATTAGCTACAGAGTGGTGCTATAGCCCAGATTAGATTTTTGCCCAGGAAACTCATGTAGGATTTCTTACCAACATAGACGATGAGATAAATGTTTGCATTGTTTTGAGCCTATTAAGTCTGTGGTAATTCAGAACAGCATCAATTAAAAACTAATTAAGTCATCAAATTCCCTACAGAATGGCATGACATCTGCCTTAACTCCTGGCCAGAACATACCCACATTTAGAAATAGTCTCTGTACTGGATGTAAGGGGAGGTCCTTCATTCACTGAATTCTAGATAAAAGGCAAAAAGATTGCTATGATCTGCAGAGAAACCAGAATTTCAAGTGAATATTTGGATACTTAAATGTTTAGGCTTATAATGGACCATATTCGAATATTTTCTTGTGTGTCTGTGTGAGGGGGGTATTCCTGGGATTTGTACTCAGGGTCTAGGCCCTGTCTCTGAGACTTTTTGCTCAGAGCTTGTGTTCTATCACCTGAGACTGCCACATTTCTGGCTTACTTAAGGGTGCTTCATTGGAGATAAGTTTCAAAGCCAGGAGCTGGTGATTCATGCCTGTAATCCTAGTTACTCAGGAAGCTGAGATCTGAGGATCATGGTTCAAAGTCAGTACAGGCAAGAAAGTCTATGAGACTCTTATTTTCCATTATCCCACACCAGATGCGGTGCTGTGGCTCAAGTGGTAGAGCACTCACATTGTGCTGAAGAGCTCAAGGCTATTCCCAGCCACAAAGTTCAAGCCCCACAACTGACCAAAAAAGAAAAGTCTCAAGGATTTTCCTGCCCAGGCTGGCCTCGATCCTCAGGTATTACAGGTGGGTGCCACTCTTTCCAGCTTCAATTAATTTTTAATGGAGTATTTAACTTTTCTTAACCCAATGTGTTAGTGAAATGAGCTCCCTTCCCATAGCTTAGTCCATTCCTTCCCTTCTCCACAGCTTAGCATGCTCTTTTCCTAGGTAACACCAGGCCCTTGTAGTAAAGTCAGTAAATAATCAACTTCCAACCCTTTTAAACTTGGGATGGCACTTCTCTGGGGCAGCTACCACCATATAAGGCAACATGAGCCCCTTAGAGTGACCTCAAGTCTGGGCAGTGCAGGACCCCTTGTCTACTATTTGGACAGCAGCCATAAATCCTAGTCTGCCATGATGAAGTCCCTGGCCCACACTTCCACACCAAGGTCTCTGCCTCTTAAACCCTTCTAGACCCTCCTAAACCTCCTAGGTTATATAGGTCACCACAGACAATAGCTGGTGCTGCTTCTCACTTCTCCCCTGTGAGAAGGGTTCTTGCTGGCCCCTTTCCTGGCAATAAACCTTTCTTTATTCTCTGTACCTGGATGTCTGCATTGTTTTTCCAGGAAAGTCTAATAATCTAACATGGACTTTCCTGCCCAAGCTGGTTTTGAAGTATGATCCTTAGATCTCAGCCTCCCGAATAGCTAAGAATAACAGATGTGAGCTATCAGTGCCTAGCCTGGATACATTTCTTTCTTTCTTTCTTTCTTTCTTTCTTTCTTTCTTTCTTTCTTTCTTTCTTTCTTTCTTTCTTTCTTTCTTTCTTTCTTTCTTTCTTTCGGTTGTTGTTGTTGGGGGGTGGGGGCCTGGGTGCTGTCCCTCAGCTCTTCACCTCAAGGCTGGCACTCTACCACTTGAGCCACAGCTCCACTTCTAGTTTTCTGAGTGGTTTATTGAAGGAAGAGTCTCACGGACTTTTTCTGCCCAGACTGGCTTTGAACCGTGATCCTCAGATCTCAGCCTTCTGAATAGCTAGGTTTATAGGTGTGAGCCACCAGGTGCCCAGCTATGGATACATTTATTAATCTCTTTCTTCCTGGCAGTAAACCATTCTTTGTTCTCTGTACCTAGATGCCTGCATGGTTCTCTGGAAAAGTCTAATTAATCTTTTTTGAAGCTTTCACAAGGCCTGACTTTTACTTAAGTAATAATGTTTTCCTGACTGGCCAAGTTCTATTTTGAATACAACAATATTCTTGCAGGTGTACCAAAGGATTATATCTTCAAATTCTAGCATTATAGTATGATTTCCCCTAAACCCTAAAAAGTGGAGTTGGAGAGAGAGTATTCTCTGATAGGAAATGTTTACAAATTATCACTAAAACCATTTTCTGCCAGGACTAAATTAATCAGGCAACATTTTATTATTCATTCTCAATTAACAAATATATAGAGCTGATGATAGGAATATTGTGGCGTGATACACTTGTTTTCTGCAAGCAGAAAACAGTTAATGAGACACTTATATTAAAGAGCAAGTTGTGCACAGTGGCACAAGTCTCTTACAGGCTACATGGGAGAAGTAGGTAGGATCATGGACAAAAACCAGCCCAGGTAAAAAGCACAATACTGGGTTAGGAAGGTGGCTAAGTCTTAGAGTGCTTGCCTTGCATGCATGAGACCCTGGGTTCAATTCCTCAGCACCACATAAACAGAAAAAGCCAGAAGTCGAGCTGTGGCTGACCTGGTAGCAAGCTAGCCTTGAGCTGAAGTGCTGAGGGATATCTCCCAGGCCCAGATTTTAACCCCCACAAAAAGAAAGCACAATAGCATATCTGGAAAGGATATGGGAATGGAGAAATCAAATGGTCTATTAATAAAGAAATAAGGGATAAAAGCATCTGAGAAGTGGTAGAACACTTGTCTAGCAAGCCAGAGCCCTGAGTTCAAACCTTACCACTACCAAAGAATAAAAAGACACAAAATATCCAGCCAAGTGCCAGTGATTCTCACCTGCCAGCCAGATTTGAGAATCGTGGTTCAAAGCCAGCCCAGGCAGGAAACTCCATGAGACTCTTAGAGAAAATGGAAATGACATTTATGACTTAACTGTTAGAGTGTTCACCTTGAGCAAAAGAAGCTCAGGGACCGGTACAGAACCTGAGATCAAGCCCCAGGACCAGCAAAAAAAAAGAAAAAAGAAAAAATCAAATGCACATGACATAACTTACTTCATAAAACACATTTCAGAACACAATGAGATTATATCCATTATCTCTGGTCATTATCTATGCTACTGATACAGATATGTAAGGTTCAAAATAATATTAAATGTGATGAAGGGCTCTATTCCGAGAACAATTATCAAAAATGAAGAAGAGATCAAAACCCAATTAGCTACTAACTTAACAAGGAGGTGAATATTGACTCAGAAATCTAGGCCAAGTTCTAGGCCAAGTTGTAGGAACAGTTCTATAACTGTTGCTCAAACTCAATTTCATATGAATCATAAGAGAGAAAACTCATAACCATGTAACTGATGGGGTAATGCCTTTATTTGAACTTAACATTATTCAACATCAGAGACTGCATACAGTACAATAAGCACATATATAAATGAATATAATTACACATATTACATTTAATATTTTACATATACACAGCATATTTATCATATATAAATTTGGAACATATACCAAAGTAAAATAATAAATAATTTCTTCCTATTTAGCTAATTTGCTTGACATTTTTGTCTGTCATGGGGTTTGAACTCAGGCCTGGGTGCTGTCCCGGAGCTCTTTTGCTCAAGGGTAGAACTCTACCACTTTAAACTATAGCACCACTTCCAGATTTTGAGTGGTTCATTGGAGATAAGAGTCTCACAGGGACTGTTATAACCCCAGCTGGCTTCAAACTTCAATCCTCAGATCTCAACCTCCTGAATACTAGGATTATAGGCTTAAGCCACATGCTTTTGGCTGGCTGTTTGATTATTTTGCTTTTAAGGATTACTGCCAAAGTCTGGGATATAAAAAGAAAGAAAAAAAATCACAGCATGCCTATAATCCTAGCTATTCAGTAAGATGAGAATTACAGGATTTTGGTTCAGTGCATACAGTAAAGTCCACAAGACTACATCTCTAAAATAACCAACAAAAAAACTGACTGGAGACATGGCTCAAGGGGTAGAGTACTAGCCAAGCAAATAAGTTGAGCAAACACAAGGCTGAGTCCAAACCCTTGCACCATTAACTTAAAAAAAAAGTGTTATAGGCCTGGTGTCCATGGCTAATGCCTATAATCCTAGCTACTCAGGAGGGTGAGAGCTGAGGATCATAGTTCAAATCTAGCCTGGGCAATAGACTCATATCTCCAATAAACCACTCAGAAACAGGAAGTTGCACTGTGGCTCA
>NW_012267568.1:87544-89504 GCF_000151885.1 Dipodomys ordii | reverse complement strand
CAGGCATCACCCAAGGCACTGGAGCCTAGGTGGAAAGGGCCATATGTGGTGATTCTGACCACTCCCACAGCTTTCAAGGTGGATGGAGTAACTGCGTGGATCCACCACACCCACACCAAGCCAGCTGATCTCTTCAATCCTGAGGAGGAGGAGCCAGCAGCATCTTCAGTGTCAGCATGGGAGGGTGTGCCTCACCCAACCAACCAACAACAACAAGATCAGATCACCCAACAACAAGATCAGAAGATTGTCCAAGGACTGTTTCTACTATTGATAAGTACTGTGGTAAAGGTAATTAACCCTCATGCCCCTTACCAACTAACTTGGCTAGTGACTCCTAAATGGGGAAAACCTATCCTTGTGGCAACCACAGAAGCCCCACTTAATACCTGGTGGCCAGACTTAACAATAGACTTATGTGATTTAGCAATTGGGAGTTGGGATTTTCCCACCATTATGACCCTAGCAAACTGTCTGAATACAATGGCCAAACAACTTGTTCAGCAACAAAAAGTCATTGTAACTCACATGGGCTAGACAATAGGCCAGGAGGATGTGCCACCTCAGCGAGAAGATATTACTTAGGGAGATGGCCTATCTATGTGTGTCCTAGGGATGATAGGAGCCCAGATCTTGCAAAAGGTGCAGTTATGAACAAGACTATTTTTGCAAAGAATGGGGTTGTGAAACCACAAGAGATGGACATTGGAAGCCATCCTCTAACTCGGACCTTATTACTATGGCTAGAAAATGGACCTATCAGGGTGAAAAAATTTGTGGAGCAATTCTGGATGGACAGTGCAAACAATTCTGGTGTAATCCTCTAACTATTATGTTTTACTAAGAAAGGGAAACAATTTTCTGGTTGGGCCCAAGGGAGGACATGGGGACTGAGGCTACATAAGGATGATTATGACCATGGATTAATTTTCAGAATAAACCTTAGACAAAAAGTCATTAGAACAGCCCCGGTGGGCCCTAACCACGTTATTCAGCTTATTCAGCCCAATAAAGCCCCACCTGTACCACCCCAACCTAAAAACTAACTAGCCTTATAGTTACAGAGTAACACCCTACATTAGTAGGGCAGCAACCCCCAGAAAAGTACAACCAGTGAACCTAGTACTAGCATTGCCTAAAAATCCACTAATAGAATTGGTTATAGGTTCCTTTGCATTATTAAATGCCTCTAACTCAGAATTAACTAACTCTTGTTGGCTATGCTATGACACTGTACCACCTTATTATGAAGGGATAGCAGTGGTAGGTAATGTAACCAGGACTGTGAACCAAAAGGACTGCAGATGGACTAGTCAAGTTGCATTAACAATGGGCCGAGTTACAGGTCAAGGGATCTGCATAGGTGAAGTACCTCAGGATATGAATTGGATTTGCTACAAAACCATAAAACTGTCTGAGAAGGAGAATGAACAGATGAAATATTTGATCCCTCCTAGCAACACATGGTGGGTGTGTAATCAATCTGGACTAATTAGTTGTGTGCATATAAAAGTTATAATGTAATGAGGATTTTTAAGATTTATATGAAGCTACAAAATTAAAGAAAGAAAGATATAAAAGTGTGCCTTTCACAGCTATTACAATTAGCCTGCTGTTAGGTGCAAGCATTGGAGGGTTAGGAACAGGAATAGCGGCTTTAATAAGACAGGAACAGCATTATTCAGCCTTAAGGGAATCAATAGATGAAGATATTAAAAGAATAGAAAGCTCAATTTCCCACTTGCAAGATTCCTTAACTTCTTTAACAGAGGTGGCCTTACAGAATAGAAGAGGACTAGACTTACTATTTTTACAATAAGGTGGACTATGAGCTGCATTAGGAGAAGAATGCTGTTTTATGTAAATCACTCAGGGGTAGTGAAAAATAACATGACAAAAGTTAAGGAAGGATTAGAAGAACGAAAGAAAAAATGAGAGTCTGGACAGAGATAGTTTGAAT
>NW_012267568.1:85644-87494 GCF_000151885.1 Dipodomys ordii | reverse complement strand
AATTTTAAATTAACGGCAACCATATACTACATAAAAGTAAAATTTCTCTCTGAAATGTCTGAGTACAAGTAGAAGGGAAATTCACATTTATCTGATTTTTAATATTTAAATTATTGAAAAGCTTATGCTTTATTAAACAATTAGCATTATCAAAATACTTCATCAAAGTACAATATCACATAGCTGTGGTTTCTATGCCTAATAACTTAAATGCATGCATTTTTCAAACTCCTGATGAACTACCTACAATATCAATATTAAGGAATTCTTTAAATTTGTCATATAACACTAACACCAAAACACCCCTGTACCTCGAAGGATGATGGAGAAGGCACCACGAAAAAATGCACCAATTCTCTCATGTTGGTATATTTTCATAAAGCAGTCTAATGTTCCTTTATTTTGCCGCTGAGACTCACCACTCTGCATCATCATGGCTTCTAACTGTGTCAAAGGGATAAGAGAGTATTCCAGAACATGTAGTCACAATTTGAGCAATGATAAAGGAAACAAGAAATGGGGTTTCCTTTGGTTTGGGTAACAAGCACTTAACTGTGTCATAAGCTCCAAAGTAAGAGGCTCAGTACACAATAATGCCCTGAACTGAAACACTAAATCCTTGGTATAAGCCAATAATTCCTTCTGATTTTGCTATTTTCATAATACAGTCACCAAAACCCTTGAACTGTCTCTCTTGAGGACCTTTTCCAATATCAACACCTAAATGGGTTTGGACAAAATCCAGTGGAAATACTACACATAAGGATGTTGCTCCAGCAGCTCCACCAGAAGCCAGATTTGCCAAAAACCACCTCCAGAAATATTTTTCTTTATTATCCCCCGACATGAAAAGCTGTTTGTATTTGTCTTTGAAAGCAAAATTTAGAGCTTATGTTAGAAAATACCTGATAACATTCGCAAATTGCCACTCCAATAACTGAAGAAACCCTGCTCATGGGGAATCCGTACCAGGCAGTCCACCAAGTCCTTGTACTGGGCCTCGGGGCTGATTTGCTTGTAGGACGCCTGCACCTGCAGCAGCAGCTTCACCTGCTCGATGGGCGCCACCGCCGTCTTCGACATGGCTGCTACCACACCGCTGGCCAGCAGTTCCTTCCAGAAGGACACGGGATCAAACAGTTTCTCGCCCTTTTCTGGCTTCTTCTTCCCAGACTCACTCTGCATGGTAAAGTGGCATAAGAACCAGCAGTCACAGGGGCCAGGAGAGAAAACTGCTGCAGCTTGGTCCTGGCGGGTGTGCCTGACTTTTTTTTTCTTTTTGTTCAAGACTGATGCTCTACCACTTGACACACAACTGAAACAGGAAACCCAGACCTAAGTTCAAATCCCAGGTATCGCAAAAGAAAAAGAAAAAGAAATACAAAAAGAAAAAGAACAGCAAGGAGGTCCCAACAAACATTTTAAGGTTGCTTTTTAAAAATTCATTATTTATTTATTTTGGTGCCTTGAAGTCATGGGCCTAGGAATGGTGTTTAAATTTACTTTGTCTTAGGTTGACACAGTAGCACTTGACACACAGCTAAATGAGATAACCCAGACCCTGAGTTCAAATTCCAGGACTGGCCAAAAAATGGTGAGGAGAACTCAAAAACTAAGTTTTTTGTTTGTTTGTTTGTTGTTTCCAGTCCCAGGGCTTGTTCTCTGTCCCAGTCCTATGGCTTGAAGTCCGGGCTTGGAAAAAGTGCCTGAACTTCCTTTGCCATATGCTGGTGCAAGAGAACTTGACCCACAGCTGAACCTGGCAACACAGGTTCTAAGTTCAAGCCCCAGGACATGCAAAAGGAAACAATACTGGGAAAGTGCATGAGTGATTTATTATTGTTGTTGTT
>NW_012267568.1:84013-85051 GCF_000151885.1 Dipodomys ordii | reverse complement strand
AAATAACCAACAAAAAAACTGACTGGAGACATGGCTCATGGGGTAGAGTACTAGCCAAGCAAATAAGTTGAGCAAACACAAGGCTGAGTCCAAACCCTTGCACCATTAACTTAAAAAAAAAGTGTTATAGGCCTGGTGTCCATGGCTAATGCCTATAATCCTAGCTACTCAGGAGGGTGAGAGCTGAGGATCATAGTTCAAATCTAGCCTGGGCAATAGACTCATATCTCCAATAAACCACTCAGAAACAGGAAGTTGCACTGTGGCTCAAGTGGCAGAACACTAGCCTTGAGCTGAAGAGCTGAGGGACAGCACAAACCCCACCACCAACCAAAAAATAAGTCAATTATGTGCCTTTCTTGCAATGTATCTTAGATTATCTGTTATCTAGGTTATATCACATCTGCCAAGACTGACCTATTAACTGAAGAAATATTTCTTTAAAAAATAAAGATGTGGGCTGGGAAGGTGGCTCAGAGTTTGCCTTGCATGCTTGAGGCCATGGGTTCGATTCCTTAGCACCACAAAAGCATAAAAAAGCCGGAAGTGGCGCTGTGGCTCAAGTGGTAGAGTGCTAGCCTTGAGTTGAACAGCTGAGGGACAGCGCCGAGGCCCGGAGGTCAGGCCCCATGAACATACCAAAAAAAATAATAATTTTAAAAATGGTGTATGGTTTAGTATTTTAAAAATTCCCTGCCTTACACCTAGTTTTCTGCTGACCTAAAAATGGGGGAAGGTTTTTTTTTCCAATAATGCATTTATATTCTTTTTTCCCCATACTGAGTCTTGAACTTCAGGCCTAAAACTCTTGCTCAGCTTTCTCACACAAAACTGGTGCTCTACCACCTGAGCTACAACAGTTTCTCTATTTGTTTGGAATATCCAAGTTATTATCTCTGACATCATCCATGCTGACACAAAAGATCTAAAAGGCAAACCAGAATGAGAGCATAGGATATTCAAAACATCAAAAGGAGCCGGGCAGGGTGGCTCAGGCCTGTAATCCTAGCTACTCAGCAGGCTGAGATCTGAGGATCA
>NW_012267568.1:68030-73113 GCF_000151885.1 Dipodomys ordii | reverse complement strand
AGCTGGAGGAGTGTCCCTGGGCTATGCCTGCCTTTGTGCCCTACAATAGCCAGATTGAGCCCTTGTGGTCACCCCCATGGGATTTGCCTTCCACCCCTGCCTGAGTTGGGAGGGCAATTAGAGGCCCCCTCCTCCCTTCCCCTTGCTCACAGCCAGCCCTCTGTGACCACTGCCTGTGGTGGTGGGTCCCTTTGGTCTCCATGTCCACTGTGGGATCCATCATGGAGAGACAGAGCCATCAGGTGCTAGGGCTCTGAAGATAAGAGCTTTGTGACCACTGTAGGGAACAGAGATGTGCCATTCTCCCACGCAGGCCAGTGATGGGCCTGTGCTGTGAACATAAGCATGGAACATGATGTGGGCCTGTGTGCAAATTTTGGGAAGCCACTACAAGTCAGCATGCTCAAGGATGTCTGAGCTCAAATCTCAAAATATGTAGCCTGCCAGATGAGCTGGAGGGTGGGGAGAGGTGGAGAAAACAGAATTAAGCATTGCTTCATTTTCTCCTAATGGTTTCATTCTTCCCTGCTCTGTAGACCAGACAGGAGATTCAGAGAGGTGACAAGACAAGGGCATGGTCATACAGAAATAGTACTGGGATGCTATCAAGTCTGATGGACTGCAGTGTCTAGCCCCTTCCTTCAGCATAAATCGGTGGTGTGGTCAGAGTCTAGAACTGGCTGTTGGTGCACAGAGCCAACTTTCAAATAACTCCTTTCCTTCCCCAATCTGAGACTGTTTAGAAGTCATCATCTCTTGCTTTCTCTTCCTTTTCTACTTGAGGCTACAAGGGCCTGTGGATTCAGAGTCACTTTTCTGGGTTCCAATCTTCCCTTTGCATCTGTAAATGTATGAAGCCTTCATATATTCATAATGGAATTTCACCAGCTTAAACTTCTAAAGTCAAGACTCTGATGACTCCTGCCTCAGCTTGTAATTACCATGAAGGACAGTGGGCCTAGCATTTCCCAGATCTTGCATATTTATGTGCTGGTCCTCAGGCTTGAACTCAAGTCCTGGACTCTATCCCTAAGCTTTTTTACTCAAAGGTAACACTCTACCACTTGAACTACAGATTTACTGCTGGATTATTTGTGGTTAACTAGAGATAAGAGTCTCATAGACTGTCTTGCCCTGGCTGGCTTCAAACCTCTGTCCTATATCTCAGCCTCCTGAGTAGCTAGGATTATGGTGTGGGCCACTGGCATCTAGAAGATCTTGGAAATTTTAAGAGAAGTTAGAATTGTTGCCGGGCACCGGTGGCTCACACCTATAATCCTAGCTACTCAGGAAGCTGAGAATCTGAGGATAAAAATTCAAAGCTAGCTCAGGCTGGAAAAGTCTCTAAGACTCTTATCTCTAATAAACTTCTCACAAAAAGCCATAAGTCATGATGTAGCTCAAGTGGTAGAGCATCAGCCTTGAGCACAAAGAGGCTCAAGGACAGTACCCAGGTCCTCAGGCCGAGGACTGACAAAAGAAAACTTGTAGATGATGGGGTTATGAACTTAGGGGCTCTTGTTCTTGCTTAGCTCACTTGCTGATGGCTGATACTCTATCATTTGAGTCGTGTTTCTAGTCCAGCATTTTTGCCTCTAATTGGAGATGGGCTTCTTGTGGACTTATCTGCCGGAGCTGGATTTGAACACCAACCCTCCAGATCTCAAGCTCCTGAGAGGTTAAGAATATAGATATGAACCATTGGTGTTGGGTTAGGAAGTGTAACTGTTTATATAAATTCATGTTTTAAAATGGCTCATGCCTGAAATCCTAGATACTCAAGAGGCTGAGATGTGAGGATTGTGGTTGGAAGCCAGCTTAGGGTAGGAAAATCTATGAGACTCTTATTTCCATTTAACTAACAAAAACCCCAGAAAGTGGAGGTATGGTTCAAGTGGTAGATTGTTAACCATGAACATAAAAGCTCATGGCCCTCAGTTCAAGCCTCAAGACCAGCACAATCAAAAAAATGAAAAAGATTTACTTCCATGTTACAGAATAGGATGAAAACAAAGCTACTGATTCTGGCATAATTTTAATTAGCCCGGCTGAAAACGATTCCAAATAATCTATCCATTATCTGAAATTCAAGCTCATCATGGAAAATTTCACAGTTGGAAGAAAAGAATAGGAAAATCTGTATGTATATGGTGTCATCTCCAGGATGATTTATATAAGAAAAGCAAGGTGTAGCCCAATGCACTGAAAATTGCTATTCAAACTTGAAGCTGAAGCCAGAATGCATGTTCGAAGCATACTGCTTAGGGGGTAAAAGAGAGAGAGAGAGAGAGAGAGAGAGAGAGAGAGAATATTCAGTAACAAGGGACAAGAGGGTCATTGGCTAAACCAGTGTCTCCCTTGGTGAACCTCCCAAGTGAGTTAGCATAATGGAACTTTTCCTAAATATTGAGCTTAGATTCCAGCAGTACTGAGTTCTAATACTAGATCTGCTCCTAACATCCATAATGAGTATTTCCCTTGCTGCTACCTAACACAATTGTTATATATGAATTGATTTATGTGAGATTGGGATCCATTTGCCTGCCCATCATTGAATCCTAGCACCTGCTAAAGAGCCTGTTGTGTGATAGGTTGGTTTGTGGAAAAAGAACCTTCTTTGTTTGTTTTTGTGCTAGGGTCTTGCTTCTTTCACTCGTTTTTTTCTGCCCAATACTGGCTCTCTACCACTTGAGCCAAAGTTCCATTTCTGATATTTTGGCAGTGATTGGAGATGAGTTCAATGGACTATTTTGCCCAGGCTGGCTTTGAATCTTGATCCTCAGATCTCAGCCTCCCAAGTAGTTTAGGATTACAGGCTTGTACACCAATGCCAGGCATGGTAAATTATTAAATATGTGTTGAATAGATTAGTAAATAAGTGTGAAAGGGGATAGCTGATTAAGTTTTCTCATCTGGAAAATGGAAATAAGAATAGAACCTACCTACGATTTGTTGGGAATTAGTGAGGTTATATCTGTAAGTGCTTCCGTCTTTCCTGTGTGTTCCTTGACCTCAGAGTTTGAGAAAGTCAAAATGGCTCAGCTCATCCTCCACCTTCTGATCCCAGTCAGACAGATCGTAGGTTAACGTGTAGCCCATAGAGGAGTTGGAGGACAGCCCACAAAGCATACTAGCCACTAAGCTAAATAACCATTTTAGAACAGGGTGCCAACCAGGAATTTTTTCTGCAGACATCTGAAATATGTCTCCTAGAGCAGGCCTAAAGGGGAATTATAATTTTCCATTTATTAGGCAATAAAAAATCAGCATTATTAGGTAATTTTTGTGTGGGAGTTCAGTTGGAGTAAAGACACAGATAATGTCAGAGGTTGAACTGGGTCACCGCTCAACTCCATTTTCCTCTGACTTTTTCTCAGAAAAAAATAGGGGCTTGGTATTCTCACTCTGGAAAGTTTGAGGAGAACTGAGTAGTCAACAGGATAAAGTCGTGGTGATCACAAGGGATAATGTAGTCACATTAGACTAGAAACAGTATGGGCTGCTCAGCCCTAGAACTGTCAGGTGCTGGGAAGGGCAGTGATGGAAACCCAGAGACAAGGTAGTTTCAAGAAGGTTGTGTGAGAGGATCTGGGGCATTGCTTGTGGACAAAGCCAACCTGTGGCATAATTCTAGATAGAGATCTGGAGAAAAAACAAACCACCACCAACAGAATATCACTTTACTGTGGCTCTGAGCCCATTGTGTCTAATGACAGTAGAAAAGACTTCTGTGCATGCATTTGTCAAGGGGGAGATGAGGGGAATCTGGGATAGAACACTTGAGCTTCTGTCCTATGCTTTTAATGAGTCAGAGAGGATGTGTTAGCTTGAAGTAGTCTCAGTTTATGATCAAAAGGCAGATTCAAGAGGTAAATAACAGGATATCAGGAAGCAGTATGGATTAGGGATACTCAGGGACAGGTCTTCAGCCAGGCATCAGTGGCTCATGCCTGTAATCCTAGCTACTCAGGAGGCTGGGATCTGAGGATCATGGTTCAAATCCAGCCCAGGAAAAAGTCCCAATGAGACACTTCTCTCCAATTAACCATTCAAAAACCAGAAGTAGTGCTGTGGCTAAAGTGGTAAGCACTAGCCTTGAGCACAAAGGGGCTCAGGAACACCACCCAGGTACTAAGTTCAAGCCCCATGATAAAAAAACAAGAATAGGTCTTCACACTAATCACTGGGGTAATGTCATGAACTTTCTGATGTCCTGTTATCTATCACAATCCTGTGTAAACACAACAGGGCAAACACACAAACCAGCAGATTTCTGCTGGCATCAGGTTTTCCCTGAACATACCATTCCATCATGCTTTCTGCAACAGTCTTAGTTCCCACGGGGCTCCTGGGCACCACAGGAAATCCTGGCCCTGACAGCCCCCTCCCACTCATTCCCCCTGCCTCAAAGGCTGAACCCAACAGGAAAACAAAACAAAGAAGCTCATGGAGGAATTCTGTATGGTCTGTCTGAGCCTAAGCAAAATGTCCTGGATAAGCCTCACAAGGGGACTTACATCCAATGCTGTCTCATCTGACTGGAGAGGCCACTATTTCCTTGACTTTGTCTACATAACAACTGCAGAATTGCATTTCTTGTTTCATATTTGCCTTCTGGAGTCCAGATGCTCCCTTCTGGACTGATCCCTGTAGCCAGAGAATAAAGTGTTCTGATTGGCTAAGCCAGAAGGAGAGAGTGGAGTCAGTTCTGATTAGATTGGAGCTGTCTCCTTTCCTGGCCACAGTTTCCTAACAAGGACCAGTCTTATCTTGCTGTGGCTCCTACACTCACCAGCCAGTTGCTATCCAACAAATTCAATCTTTTCATCCACGGCAGACCCCTTATTACCAGCAAAGACCACCATGCCCTGCTTTCTGTATATCCTTTGACGTTAGAGCCAGAGCAAGATCTCTCTGGTCCCACAGAAGTTTGCTGGAAGGTGCGACCTAGTGGAATGTCAGCTGACCTACTGCTTAAATGAGAAGGCCTAGTGGTGTTTTAAAGCTCAGAAATGTGAAGGGTAAACAAAGGAGGAGGCTGCAATGCTTGATAAGAAATGTACTCATTATCTTGCCACTGTAA
>NW_012267568.1:65179-67980 GCF_000151885.1 Dipodomys ordii | reverse complement strand
AAAAAAATAACAACAACACAAAACAGCAAATGGACACCTGTCATGTCTGTGGCCAATGGGCAGAGCAATTTGTTAAGACAAAATAGGTAGTTTAAGTAAGGCATTGTAAAGACAAGATCACTAGAATCTGGGCCACAGTTTTCTGATGTCAGCTAAGTCTGCTGAGCTCTGTAACCTGACTGTATGACCAAGAACAGCTCTGTGACTATCTTCAATAATGACCAACAACAGAGACTGACCCATGACCTCACAAAGCATAGGGAAGACAGCCTCTAGGCTGTGCTCTTTCTGAGGACTCTTAAAGTAGCTTTTTCCAAGGGATTCACTGAAGAGCTGCTCTGTACAAATTTTTGTCTAAATCTTGACAAAGATTAGAGAAAAATAGAAACATGAAGATGCCTCTATCATATTCTAGATACTTAAGGCTGGAGACACAAATGACAACTATTAGATCATTTTACAGGCAAAAGGAATGATACAATAGAATGAAGAATACTCCAGCTTCCAGTCCTCTTGTCCTGAGACAGTAAATGGGCTGCAAATTGATACTATGAGACAGAATTGGCAAGTTGTACTGACATTTTCTCCCAATTCCTGTGACAGCCATTTCTCCCATTTTGTTTGAAAACTATTACCAAAGTGAAAGATGAGGTGAGAAAAATCCTTCTCAGAGAAAGTAGATATAAAAAACAAGGGGTAGTTTATTTACAAATTCAAAACATTGGAATGACACTGTTAAAGCATTCAGATTTTCAAAATTAAAAAAGAAGAAAAGAAAGCCAGGAGCCAGTGGCTCCCACCTGTAATCCTAGCTTCTCAAGAGACTAAGATGTAGAGAATCCAGGTTCAAATCCAGCTGGGGCAGCAAAGTCTGTTACACTCATTTCCAATGAATCCCAGAAAAAATCAAGAGTGAGGGGGGTGGCTCAAGTGGTAGAGTGTTATCCTTGAGCCAAAGGAGCTGAGGGACATTGCCAAGGCCAAGTGTTTAAACCCCATGACCTGCAAAAAATGGTAATAACTCCATGTCTTTGTGTATAAATGGATGTATTTTTATTGGTGAAGCTCCTGAGTAGTAGCTATGATGAAAGGTACTAAGCTAGGAAATGTACTTGCAATATAATTATTTAATATGACAAAGAATGCTGTCAAGACAGTTAATGTTCCAGGGCTCACCTAACTGTTCCCCATTTAGCCTGAGAGTTTCTCTGTACCCCAGGCTGTGGAAGGAAGTCTGACTCATTGTTTGAACAGCAGACAAAAAGGCCACTTGGGTACAACTATGCAACAAACGTCTCCATCCGGGCCAATGGCTATGGATGAGTGTAGGTGGCCACTGAAGGCCAGGAGATACATGCTTCTTTGTATTCCAAGCTATAGTTTACCCAGTCCTCTGTTTTGAGAAGAATCCTTCAATTCTGCCTCATCCTGTAGCAGGCAAAGTTCCATGCACTTATCCTGCCTGTGTGAGACTATATTCCAGAGTTCAAATGAACTTCTAAATTTAACTCAAGAGTCTAACACAACTAGGGAACTGAACCCAATAAAAAAATTCATTATGGGAAATGATGAGCCAATGATGCTTCTTCAAGGATTCCAAAGGCTCTGGTGGCTCATGAAGGTACTGCCAGCTATGCAGAGTGCTCTATCTCGCCCTAAGTATGGAAATATCAGAAACATTCATCTTGGAATTTCCCTATAAATATTTACAGTGTCAGAGCTTTTTATCTCTGTAGGAACCTTACTCAAACCCACAAAGTTTCTACTGGAGAAAAGTCCTACCCATTTAGGGGTCCAGCCTAGAGCTGTTGCTCAAACTCAATTTCATATGAATCATAATGGATAAAAACCATAACCATATGGGGTAATGCCTTTATTTGAATTTAACATGTTATTTAATATCAGAGACTTCATATGGTACAATAAGGACATATATAAATTAATATATATTAAACATATATTACATTTAATTTTACAAATAAATATTGCCTATCTATCACATGCCTATTACATAGATATTGCATATCTACTCCATATATTACATATCTATTCCATGTACATGTATAATATATTGTATATTTTAATGGACATGGGAAAGCTTTGTAATACTTACGTTCTTTGTCATTGGCATTAAAATAAAGAATTCCTGTCATTCAGTTGAAGTTTCCAGTCATCATTCATTGACACAGGATCCAGATTCGACTGGGTGACTGGGAAACACTGAGGGCATGAAGGCCTGAGGGCCCAGAAGGGAGAGAATCCTGAGGGCTCTATCTATAGATGAGGGTAATGGGTTTCTTATATTTATCTCTGTAACCTGTCCTCTTCTCACATTCCTTCACCT
Organism: Dipodomys ordii; assembly: GCF_000151885.1. Taxonomy (NCBI): domain Eukaryota; kingdom Metazoa; phylum Chordata; class Mammalia; order Rodentia; family Heteromyidae; genus Dipodomys; species Dipodomys ordii. Next base: position 65,636 of record NW_012267568.1, on the reverse strand, counting down.
TACATCTAGCAATTAGCTTCTGTCACTCCTTATGTCTGCATCAGTTGGGTATTCACCCATAACTCTACATGAAAACAGCAGTCTATAGTCCCTGGATTCTGTGTTTCTGCAACTCCTGGAGGATGTGACACAAAGGAAGGGAATAGATAACCCCAAGCCAGAGGGGCCTGTCCAAATCTGCTACTTCTCTGCAGTTTCAGAATGTTCATTGGCCACTATTAATTTGTTCAATTAAATCATCAGCTCACGGACATACAGGGCAGGAAATGATGAGACTCCATGTCTAAGTAACCAGTAAAATGCCAGACTAGAAGCATGGTTCAAGTATTAGAGTGCCGTTCAAACAAGCCAAGCAAACCTGAGACCTTGAGTTCCAACCATACTATTGATAAAAATAAGTTTATTAATTCATGAGGATTTTATATTGGTCTAATACATTTCCCATAAATCCAGAACC
>NW_012267568.1:50462-51954 GCF_000151885.1 Dipodomys ordii | reverse complement strand
TGTAACCCCTCTGTACAGTATGTTCACAAAAAATAAAAATTAAAATAAGAAAAAGAAAACCATTGGTGGGACAGTGACCTCTCAAAATAACTATCGAGAGAAATCACTAGGTGATGGCTGGGTCAAGTTCCAGCCTTATTGATGTATCGGCCTGGTATTGAGGGTGAACAACTAGGATTTGTTTTGTTTTGTGTGTGCTGGTACTAGGACTTGAACTCAGGGCTTAGGCACTGTCCCTTAGCTTTTGTGCTCAAGGTTAGCACTCTCCCATTTGAGCCACACCTCCACCTCTGGTTATCCACTGGTTAAATGAAGGTAAGAGTCTCAGAGATTTCCCCATCCTGGCTAGCTTTGATACACCATCCTCAGTTCCCTGTCCCCTGACTGCTAGGATTACAGGTATGAGTTAAGCCACCAGTGCCCGGCTTAACACCCAGGGTTTTTGGCTTTTATTTTTTGCCAGTCCTGGGGCTTGAACTCAGGGACTGGGCACTGTCAATCTTCTTTTTGCTCAAGGCTAGTGTTCTACCACTTGAACCACAGTGCCACTTTTGGCTTTATATTTACATAATACTAAGGAATCAAACCCAGGACTTAATTCATGCTAGGCAAGCACTTTAAGGTGGTTCAACATTCCCAGTCCTATATCCAGGGTTTTGTAAGTCCTTACAAGATTCTAACATGCAGGACTGGGTCTTGCATCGTATCCAACTCCCTCATTTATAGGGGTGCCCATGGAAGGGAGACACTCTTAAAGAAATTCAGATTGCTAGGAAGATCCTTTTGACTGGCACTCCACATCTATCTTTAATTTGTACTTTGTTCTTCCTCGTACTGAAATGAAAAGTAATTTAACAGGCAACACTCTTTTTTTAAGTTCTGACAATTCTATGATAGGGACAAGACGCTGGTTTTCTTTATGTACCTAATGTCTGCAGCTGACTCTAATGATTGATGTACCTACCCAAAAGACACAGTCTATTTATTTGAGATTTGTAGCCTTCTCTGTTTGCTTTTTCAGGGACTAGCCTCCTTGAGGCATCTTACAGAATCTTTTTTCTTGGTCAATCATGGGGCCTGAACTCTGGGCCTGGGCACTGTCCCTCAGTTCTTCAGCCCAAGGCTAGCACTCTACCATTTGAGCAGTGCTACTTCTAGCTTTTTCTGCTTATTTGGTATTGAGGAATAGAGCCCAGGGCCTCATAGATGCAAAGCAAGCACTCTACTATGAGCCCACTTCCCAGCCCCTCTTGCAGTGTCTTGATTGAATAATTTCCCATTACAGTTGGCAGGTTTGGTTGATTTAATTGGCATTGTATTGTGGAAATAACAAAGTAGATTCCAGGAGACAGAGAGGCAATTCCCTGAAGGTCATTTCAAATGCATACCCTGAAAGTCTCTTATTTTTATTCAAAGTAGGAGCTAAAATGCCACTAAATACAGACTCTAGAGTGGTGTTTTCTGTCTCACACTATTACTCCCATCCTGCTTT
>NW_012267568.1:46988-48595 GCF_000151885.1 Dipodomys ordii | reverse complement strand
AGGGGAGATTTTCTTTTGTTCAAGGAGATCAGGTTTCTCTGGGAATTTGTCAGTTGAGCTTGGTGAGCCTCAAGAGAGGAGGAGGACTCACTGGAGATCCAGAAGACACATGATTTTCAGGCTTGCTTTTGGCTAAGCAGATCTCTCTGTTTCCAGCCTGGAAATCACACCATTACACTCCTCCTTACTTAGTAGATAAGGAAATTGGGGCTAAAGATTTCTGATGATTAGGTGGGAAACTGGAGACACAGTCTGTGAATAAGCAGTTTGTTAAACAATATTAAAAACAAGCCACGCACTGTTGACTCATGCCTGTCATCAAAGCGACTCAGGAGGCTGAGATCTGAGGATTGTGGTTCAAAGTCAGTCTGGGCAAAAAACCTTATCTTCCATTAACCAGTTAAATAACAACAGCAATGAAAAGCCAGACATGGAGGTGTGGCTAAAGTGTTTGAGCAGAAAAATAAGAGAGCAAGCCCTAGTACCATCACACATATACACACAATCAATCAACGAATCAATCATTAATCAATAAAATATGTTAAAAACATGTTGATCCATATACAAGTGCCTCTAGCCTGGTGGATCCATTCTTCTTTCACAACCCTTGGCTCAAGGCTTTGGGCTTATTAGGCTGAGGTCCCATGATGAAAGGCACCCGGCTCAGCATGCACCAGTCAGTGCCCAACAACCCAACTCCTACACTTTTTCACTGCTCTTCCCAGTAGGGGAGCAGTGGCAGAGCAGGATGCACCAATGCGGCTCAGGAGGGGGGAGAACTAACGTCGGATGTCAGGGTCACCCTGGGTAGACTGAAACCCTTCCGAAAAGATGGAGGTCGACATCCACAGGTGTGTGCTAGGAAGTCTGTAAGAGGGTGTTGCAGGTCTGAGGGCTCTACTGTGCCTGACATTGGTGTTGGAGGCGGAGACTCCCTCTCCATGGCAGTGACTTAGTGGTAGCATCCGGCTCCCTGGCCAGCGAATGGCAGAAGTGCAGCGAAGTTGGAGCTGGGCTGGCATCTCGGCTGCTTGTGCTCATGGAGCTGCTGCTGCCCTGCCAAGTGGACACAGGCATGGGCGCAGAGCCTGGAGCGGGCTGTGCAAAGGGTCCGGCAGGCGCGGTGGGGCTGACTGTCCCCGGTGAGGCAAGGAGAAGCGGCTTCCTCAGGCAGTGGCTCTGGTACTGGTGGCCCTGGTCTTCCTGCCCAACATGGGGCTGTGTGGGCTCTGTACCTCGAACGGCTGCTGGACGGCATCCCTGGGAGGTCAGGAGCAGCGGCGGTCCCCACAGTGGGACAGGTGAGTCCCTTGGGTGTGGTGGGGCTAGGGATGCTCCGGTCCCCTTACCCCTTATCTGGTTTTACTTCAGACCTTGGGCTCTTTCTCTCTCCTCCTCCTCCTGTTGGTGTCCTCAGAGGCAGCCCCTGAAGAGTCTGCCCTTCTTTCCATCCCCCCCATGGGGTAAATTGAGGCTCTGAGGACAGGGATTTGCCCACTCGGCAGAGTCAGAATTAGAACCCAGGGCCCTTAGTGCCCATTATGGGACTCTTATTTCTATTTTCCATACTTTACAGTTTGTCCGCCTTCCCGATGCCCTCTCCTGTT
>NW_012267568.1:44414-46598 GCF_000151885.1 Dipodomys ordii | reverse complement strand
TAGTGGTAGCATCCGGCTCCCTGGCCAGCGAATGGCAGAAGTGCAGCGAAGTTGGAGCTGGGCTGGCATCTCGGCTGCTTGTGCTCATGGAGCTGCTGCTGCCCTGCCAAGTGGACACAGGCATGGGCGCAGAGCCTGGAGCGGGCTGTGCAAAGGGTCCGGCAGGCGCGGTGGGGCTGACTGTCCCCGGTGAGGCAAGGAGAAGCGGCTTCCTCAGGCAGTGGCTCTGGTACTGGTGGCCCTGGTCTTCCTGCCCAACATGGGGCTGTGTGGGCTCTGTACCTCGAACGGCTGCTGGACGGCATCCCTGGGAGGTCAGGAGCAGCGGCGGTCCCCACAGTGGGACAGGTGAGTCCCTTGGGTGTGGTGGGGCTAGGGATGCTCCGGTCCCCTTACCCCTTATCTGGTTTTACTTCAGACCTTCGGCTCTTTCTCTCTCCTCCTCCTCCTGTTGGTGTCCTCAGAGGCAGCCCCTGAAGAGTCTGCCCTTCTTTCCATCCCCCCCATGGGGTAAATTGAGGCTCTGAGGACAGGGATTTGCCCACTCAGCAGAGTCAGAATTAGAACCCAGGGCCTTTAGTGCCCATTATGGAGTCTTATTTCTATTTTCCATACTTTACAGTTTGTCCGCCTTCCCGATGCCCTCTCCTGTTGTCTCACCTGGTCCAGCGTTCTTTTTCTGGGTAGTACCCTCTTTGCACATGCCGGTATCCCCAGGGTGTGAGGCTTTCTGTAGGACTGGTTCGCCAATCACTTCTGCTCCCCTCCCTCACCCCCACCTGCTGATCCTGCTGTATTTACTCAGGACAGTCCCTTTCACCTTTTGACATTTGCACAGGGACCTCTGGAACTCCCTGCCCCTTTTCCCTATTCTTTCACTGTTCTATTTTTGACTCAGGTCCTGTGAATTCCTTGGGGAGTGAGTGCAAAGATCCTCTTGGAGCTTCCGGTCCCTTGGATGGGGTGAAAGGTGAATTTCTGGTTCTTGAAGAACTTGCAACCTTTCACCCTCCCGGACTATAGATGTGTCCACGTGGAGGGATCCCCCAAAATGTCCTCCTCTTCTTTCCCTTCCACTGCTCTCCTCATCTTTCCTAACAAATTCTAGAATCTGGTGACTTATAGTACAGATACCTCATAGTTTCTATGGTTCCAGGATTTGCACTGTGCTGTATGAAGTGGTCTGAGTCATGTGAAATTATAGTCATGATTTCTAGCTCTTCATCCTTCTGGGATCTCAACTGGAGCTGGGTGGTCTGCTTACAATATTGTGTTGTAGCTTCATTTCCATATAGCAAGTTATTCAGAAGGAGGAAGACATCAAGCTGACAGCTCCATTCCTTCGTTGACCTAAATGTAGTCTGAACATGTCCATGATACTTGACACTCTCTTCTCTTAGTTAGTAATATACCTGAAATGCTGCCTCTGTGCAGAAAGAGCACCAGACTCCAGCTCTTCAGGGGAGGAGTGTGACAGAATTGGAAGCCATTTGAGAGCCTGTTGTGTGCTTGACATCATGAATAGTACAAGGGATCCAAGGTGCAGCCCCTGATCTACACTCGAGAAGTTTACATCTGCCAGAAAAGTTATGCTCTGCTCTATAACTGATGATGAGAAGGGAGACAGACTTTTTAGGGAGTTCTGAGAAAGTGAAAATCAGAATGGATGGTAGCAGAGGGAGGCTCTAGGGAGGAGCTGGCTCCTGCCTTCATATTTTTGCAGCTTTCCCCTCTTTTCTTTTATTTATTTTTTGTCAGTTGTGGGGCTTGAACTCTGGACCTGGGTGCTGTCCCTATGCTCTTCAGCTCAAGGCAAACACTCTGCCACTTGAGCCACAGCACCACTTCCAATTTTCTAGTGGTTTATTGGAGATAAGGGCTTCATGGACTTTCCTGGCCCAGCTGGCTTTGAACCATGATCCTCAGATCTCAGCCTTCTGACTAGCTAGAATTACAGGTGTGAACCACTGGCTCCAGGCTTACCACTGCTTTTTGTTCATCCTTTGTCCCTCCATTTCTGTGCATTTGTTTTATTTTTATGCTGAAGAAAAATAGAAAGCTATTATCTATCCTACTTCATGAGGTTATTTGACTATTGTACCTAATTTGGTTATTGCAAATGAGTATTGTGGGCTTTAGACAGTGGTCAAATGCAAATAAGATTGATTCATTGGTTGTTTGATG
>NW_012267568.1:36517-44364 GCF_000151885.1 Dipodomys ordii | reverse complement strand
GAGTTCTGAGAAAGTGAAAATCAGAATGGATGGTAGCATAGGGAGGCTCTAGGGAGGAGCTGGCTCCTGCCTTCATATTTTTGCAGCTTTCCCCTCTTTTCTTTTATTTATTTTTTGTCGGTTGTGGGGCTTGAACTCTGGACCTGGGTGCTGTCCCTATGCTCTTCAGCTCAAGGCAAACACTCTGCCACTTGAGCCACAGCACCACTTCCAATTTTCTAGTGGTTTATTGGAGATAAGGGCTTCATGGACTTTCCTGGCCCAGCTGGCTTTGAACCATGATCCTCAGATCTCAGCCTTCTGACTAGCTAGAATTACAGGTGTGAACCACTGGCTCCAGGCTTACCACTGCTTTTTGTTCATCCTTTGTCCCTCCATTTCTGTGCATTTGTTTTATTTTTATGCTGAAGAAAAATAGAAAGCTATTATCTATCCTACTTCATGAGGTTATTTGACTATTGTACCTAATTTGGTTATTGCAAATGAGTATTGTGGGCTTTAGACAGTGGTCAAATGCAAATAAGATTGATTCATTGGTTGTTTGATGAATCTAGTCATTCATCCATTCATGCAGTACATTTATTGTTGTACCAGCTATGTAACCATCAAGATATGTGCCTTACATTCTTATAGAAGAGACATCTAGGTGGTAAACAAGCAAATTAATAAATATGACAGTGGCTATTAGAACTATGGTTTTTTTGTTGTTGTTTTGTGCCAGTACTGGGGTGTGACCACAGAGCCTGAACATATTCCCTTAGTTGTTGTGTTTAAGGTTGATGCTCTACCATTTGAGCCCCATCTCATTTCTTGCTTTTGGTGGTTAATTGGGGGTAAGGTCTCACAGACTTCTCAGGTTGTTTCTTTTTTTTTTTTGGTAGGTCATGGGTGTTGAACTCTGGGCCTGAGCGCTGTCCCTCTGCTCTTCAGCTCAAGGCTAGTGCTCAGCCTCCTCAGATCTCAGCCTCCTGAGTAGCTAGGATTCCATGTATGAACCACTGGCACCCAGAAATTAAGAATACTGTTAAGAAACTAACCAGACTGGTACTTCAGAGTAAGGTGGTCTCTGAAAAGCACATAGGATGCAGAGAAACCTTTTGTCATTCCAAAGGTTTAAGTCTACTGAGATCAACCAACTGGAGACAAATATACACTCATCCTATTTTGTTGTTGGAGATGATCAATCCACAATCCAGTGAGATTTAAAAACAAAAAACACTTAACCTATGCTCTGCACCATGGAGTGGGGGAGTATAGGTAATTTAGAGGGATGGTAAATGATTTTTAGGTAAAAAGAACAGTATTTGCCCTTTTCCAGAGAACCACACAGACAGCCATGTACAGAGAACAAAGGGAGGTCTATTGGTGGGAGAGGGGCTGGCAAGACCCCTTCTCACAGGGGAGGAGTGAGAAGAATCACTAGGTATTGTCTGAGGTGACCTGTATAACCTCAGAGGCTAAGAGGTGATACAAGTGGCTAGGAGGTGGGGACCTGGTGTGGACGTGAGGGCCAGGGGCTTCATCATGGCAGACTAGGCTGCTGTCCAAATAGTAGGTAAGAGGCCCTGCATCTGCCCAGACCTAAAGGTCACACTAAGGTGCTCTTGTTGCCTTATACGGTGGTAGCTGCCCCAGAGAAGTGCCATCTCAAGTTTGTAAAGGTGGGTGGAGGCTGATTATTTACTATCTTTTTAAATGGGCCTAGTGTTGCCTAGGAAGGGAGCATGCTAAGCTGTGGAGAGGGGAAGGAGTGTACTAAACTATGAGAAGGGAGCTGCTCATTTCACTAACATAGGGAGTCTGGGACAAGGTTCCCCTGGGCTGTGGGGGAGGTGGTGACAGGCTCTGAGAAGATGAAGACAGAATTTTCTTAGCTTTCTTACCTGGTAGATAAATCTCAAGGAGACCTTGGAGCTGCTGTAGAAGAATAGGTAAAAGTTGGACACTGGTAGCTCATGCCTATAATCTTAGCTAATGTGGAGGCTGAGATCTGAGGATCACAGTGTGAAAGCAGCTCAGGCAGAAAAATCTGTGAGACTTTTCTCTCTAACTATTAAAAAGCCAGAAGGGGAGGTGTGGTGCAAGTGGTAGAACAGCAGACTTGAGGAAAAATGCCAACTGAGAACACAAGGCCCTAAGTCCATGCCCCAGTACCCGTATTAATTTTTTTAAAAAGATGTGAATTGACGCCTATGTTGAAAAAAACAGGAAAAAGCAGTATTGGAAGTATGGTTCAAGTGGTAGAGTAACAAACTTTGGTAGAGTACCAGCCTAGCAAGCACAGGCCCTTCACAGTTGAAACCCTAGTAGGTATTATCCAACCATTCTTTCAAACTTCTTTAGAATGCAGAATGGAGAATAATTGTAGAGTGGTTAGTGTGGGGGAATCATTCATTACCCTCCTTTCATGTCACCCCTTCCCTCCTTCCGTCCTTCCCTTATTTCCTCCTTCCCTCCTTCCCTCTTTCCCTTCCCTTCCCTCCATACCTTCCTTCCTCTCTGTCTCCTTTTTTGGTGGTACTAGCATTTGAAATTAGAGCTCGCTGCATACTATTCTGTTGCTCTATTACTTGAACCATGCCCCAGCCCACTTATCCAACCTTTCTGAGCCTCACTGCCCTTATCAGTAAAATGAGGACAATTATCTCTGAGTTCTATCATTTGGAGTATTTTCAGGAAAATTTTATAAGAATAGTTGAAGTAATAGATATGAAAACACCTAAATGAAAGGATCATTATTGATGAGAAGGAGCACATCTTTAATTTTTAATATATTTTTATTTTAAAAATACTGTACAGAGGGGTTATAGTTACATGAGTAAGGTAATAAGTACATTTCTTATCAAGCATTGCTGCCTCCTCCTTTGTTTGTCCCCTACCATCCCTTCCTTCCCACCTCCACAACTACACTCCACACCCTCCACGCCCCCAACCCCGCCTAAATTGTAAAGTTCATTTTTCAACATAGTGTCTTTGTACATCTCATTGTTACAATGGGTCAACCTATATCCCTCTTTAAGCATTTTGTTTTTTTCCTTTCCCTCCCCAAATTAGAAAAGTGTATATACAAGATGCAGGGCATCGACATCAAATACAGTGAAAACAGGGGTTTTACCTTGGGGGAGGAGCATACAAAGAAACCAAAAAAATCACATGGTACATTGTAAATACATTAGCAAGAAAGAAAAAACCACTTGTGTCCCTATCTTAGGGTTCATTTCCCTTAATATCATCTTATCTGGTCATAGTACATAGCTTTTGACCTTTTCTGCTTGTCCCTGACATATACTAGTTATTGCAAGTAAGGGAAACCATGGGACCTATGTTTCTTTGGGGCTGGTGAGAAGGAACATATCTTGACTCCAGATTTATCCTTTCTGTCCTGGGCTTTTTTTTTTTAACTTTTTTCATCTTTGATAATTGGATGCTCTCAGATGAGATCTCCTGGTGTTAAATCCATTTTGCCTTTCAGGTGGGTGGGTAGGTGGGCTGCCTGTTCTAGGATTTGTCCTAGTTTAGCAGCAGTGGTGTTCCAAGGAAATGTATAAGAAATGAATTTAGGCTGCTCCTGCAAGAGTCTGTGTTACAAGAAACTCAGTAAAAAGGAGATGGTGTCTGCTATCACTATGTCTGCTGGCTTCTTAGAGACAGTGTGTGGCACCAAAGCCCTGGTGCTGTGTTATCCTGCAGGTCACCAGTGGCAATGAGCACATTGTAGTTCTTTTCTCATTGATTGGTTGGTATACTGGTACTGGTGCTTGAACTCAAGGCTTCCCACTTAGCTTTTTGCACATTAATGGTGCTCTCCTACTGTAGCCACACTTCTACTTCCCAGAGATTTGGCTTTTTCAGAATGCCACCCCAGTCAGTCTTTGTACCCCAGCCCTTGTTTACCTCTGGCATTGTGTAGCAGTCATTTATCAATTTGTGACTGGTCAAGTGCCTGCCGTGTTTCTGAAAAGGACAATCAAGATGTCAGGGTGTTCCCCCATCTCTGCCCTCAGGGCTAGGCAGCAAGTCTGGGCTGTTTCAGTGGAGCAGAATGGCAAGACCTGATGGAAATACCCCCAGGACACATTGGGGAGAATACAATGGAAGCTCCTAGCTAGCAGGAGCTAAGCTGATTTAGGTTTGATTTCTGTCTTCAGAGCTGGAGAAAGCAAGTATAAGCAAATATCTGGAAGAAAAGTAGTGCTTGGGGCATTGGTGAGAAAGAGGTTGCAGGCAGAGTAACTCCTCCCACCCAGGCTTGGCCTATCTGGTCCTGCTGGCCAGCTCCTAGGGTTTGAGCAGTGAAGGCAGCACTTGATAAGGTGCAGGGCCTTCAAATAGAAGGTGAAGACTTTGGATTTTCCCTGCAGAGGTAGTGAAGCAGGAAGTGACACGATTCTGTGTTCTGCCAGGGTGGCAGCTGCAGCTGCTCTGTGGAAACAAGCCCAGAGGGGGCAGGGTACCAGGTAGGCAGCCAGCTGTGAAGCAGGAGGCTCTATGGGGAAGAACAAGATACCTGTTCAAGAGATGCTGGAACTCAAACACATGTCTCATATCCACACTAGCCCCTTCCATATCCAGGACAGTTCCTTTGTCCTAGATTCCTCCTCCCTCCCTTCTCTTCCTCCTTCCCTCCTTCCCTCCTTCCTTCCTTCCTTCCTTCTCCTTCCTTACTTCCTTGCTTCTTTCCTTCTTTCCTTCCTTCCCTCCTCTTCCCTCATTCCCTTTCCCCCTTTCCCCTTCCCCTTTCTTTCCTTCCTTTTTTTCCCTTCTAGTGTTGAGCCTGGAACTCCAGGCATCACTTGTCAACACAGCTTTTTTCTCAAGGCTGATGTCTTCCCACTTGAGCCACACCTCCACTTCCAGCTTTTTTTTCTGGTTCATTGGAGATAAGAGGCTCATGGACTTTTCTGAACAGACTGCCTTTAAACCATGATTGTCAGCCTTCAGCATCCTGAGTAGCTTGGATGACAGGTGTGAGCAACCAGTACTGGTCTAGCACTACTTTCTTTACCAGTTCAGTCTAATCCATGACTTTTGACATTCTGAGCTTGGGTGGTGACCAGTGTCAGATTCACTATAGGTCTGAAGCCCCTTCCCTTCCACTTTGAGAATCTCTTGACAGTTGGCCATCTGATACATTGGTGGATCCTCCTCTTTGGTGGTACAGGGGCCACAGGCATTTTTATGATCTTGCAATGGGAGAGTCCAGACGGGGTGACATGTCATCACTTACTGATTCATTCTAAGAGTGCCTTAATTTCATATTTTTTAAGGAGCCTCTCCCGGTCCTCCAGCACCTCAACATTGGATCCCACAAAACTGGCTCCAGCCTCAGTGATGGCTATGATTCTTCTTGCCTGGTGCCTTCGTGATCTACAAAGGTGTCAGGAGCCAGCAGCTGAAGAGCAGTCTGTATCTTTGAAATGAGGTGATATTCAGATTACTCCTCAAACTTTCTCTGTACCTAGGTGTGTAACTTTTAGCATGCATTTCAGTGCACAATCTTGTTTTATGGTCATGGGTCCTGAACTCTGGGCCTGGGCTCTATCCCTCTGCCTCTTTTTTATAAGTTTTTTATATTGTGAAAATTCAATACAGAGGGGTTACAATTACGTGACCAAGGTAATAAGTACATTTCTTATCCAGCATTGTTGCCTCCTCCTTTGTTTTTCCCCTTTAATCCCTGCCCTCCCATAACCATATCCCTCAACTCTTCATCTCAAGGCTAGTGCTCCAACGTTTGAGCCACAGTGCCTACACTTCCGGCTTTTTCTCTTATGTGGTGCTGAGGAATCAAACCCAGGGTCTTACGCATGTAAGGCAAGCATTCTACCACTGAGCCATCTTCCCATCCCCTCAGAGTACATATTAAAATGCAACTTGTAGTACTTATTTTGAGGCACAAAAATGGAGTTTACTCTGAATTCTAAGATTCCTACAGAGTTAACTCATTTATGCCCCAGAAATAGATATTATTACCTCAACTAAGGAAATGACTAGTAATATTAGCCAATAGATGAATTCAGGCCCACAGACTTGAACATCAGAAGCAAGGCTTATAATTAGGCTGAGTACTAGTCACTCATGCCTGTAATCCTAGCTACTCAGGAGGCTGAGATCTGAGGATGGCCATTTAAAGCCCGGACAGGAGAGGCCGTGAGACTCCTATCTCCAGTAAGCCACTGGAAAACCAGAAGTGGTGCTGTAGCTCAAATGGTAGAGTGCTTGCCTTGAGCTGAAGAACTGAGGGACAGTGCCCAGGCCCAGAGTTCAAGCCTCACAACCAACAACAGCAACAACAACAACAACAAAACGCTGGAAGTGGTGCTATGGTTTAATGGTAGGGTGCTAGCCTAGAGCAAAAAAAGCTCCAGAGCAGTGCCCAGGCCCTGAGTTCAATTTCTAGGGATGACACATGAAAAGGCTTACTCTTAGTTTAACCTTCTCCTTTTGCTATCTGGAAAATATTAATATTTGAACAAAAGGTGCTGTGTTGTCACTTTGCACTGGGCCCCTCTACTCTGTAGCTAGTCCTGAGGAAGGTCCATGTGCCTCATCCCTGCTACATTATGTCCTGGCTTTATCATGCCATCTGGGTATGTTTGGGCGAGTGTCAGCTGGTCCTGGAAGTAGTGAGCTCCCCATCCTTCAAAGAATTCAAAGTTGAAACTGGAAGAAGTTGGAGTGCCAGATGGGAGGAGTTAGAGTAGGCAGTCTTTAGAATATGAGTTGCTATGAGCCCTGATTCTAGGATTCTGTAACTTACCCTTCCACAATGTTACTGAATGTCAGAAAATAGAGGAGATGGGGACTGAGGGAAATGGTCTAGTGTGTAGGATTCTGCAAGTACGATGAACTTGGATTTATTTCCTTAGACTGTTGGCAGTACTGGGCTGCTGACCCTCTGCTTTCTCCAATGTTATCTGTAAGGGAGGAATTGTGTTCCTAGTGCTGGAAGTTCTCCTCTGGGTCAAAGGTCACAGTAGTGTTGTAGTGAGACTAGAAGTGCCAGTGTCCTCCTTCTGAGACCTAGCAATTACTTGCCCAGCCCTTTTGTTTGCTGAAGAGATGTGTGTGTATTTGCATGTGAATACAGTGGTGAACAGGGTGGACTGGAAAGCAGGAAGAGCAAATGACACTCCAGACTTCCTGCCGTGTATATAACATTCCTTCTCAGAGTTGGAACTTTAGGCAAGTTATTTTCATCTCTTTTCACCTCTTTTCTCCCCCTGTAAAGGGGACTTGAGAATGAATTTTAGCAACTAGACTCAGACAATTTTTAGGGATTCTCATTAATAACACAATTTATACAGCATTTTGAGGTTTTCAAAGAACTTCTCACATAAGCGATCTCACCAAACTTGTCTTAAAAACCAGAAGGTGGTATTTGGGCCATTTAAATGATAAAAGAATGAAGCCCAGAAAGATGGTTTATGGCTAAGCTAGGCTTCTGTGCCCACAGTTTCATATAGGGATCTTGTCTATTTTCTAAAAGTTTATCCTTTTGTTCATTGAGCTAATAATGACAGGTTCCCATAGTCCTTAGGCTTCTCCTGTGCACAAGGATTGTTTTTCTAAGACAGGATTCGTCTATCTAGCCCATGTTGCCTTCATACTCTTAGTATTCTTCTTGCCTCTGCTTCATGAGTGCCACAATACATGGCCATAGGGATGGTTTTATTGAGGTCCTCCATCTTTCTTTAGTCCACTTTGACTGGGAGTGTAGCAGGGTAAGAGCCTAGCCATGAGTTCAAAAGTTAGCTTGTATTCACATCTCCCAGTTTGTCCTTCTATAGCTGAGTGGCCTGGGACCTGAATGTTTTCATGTGTACAAGAATGGTAAACTTACCTTT
>NW_012267568.1:34687-36419 GCF_000151885.1 Dipodomys ordii | reverse complement strand
TCCAATGTTATCTGTAAGGGAGGAATTGTGTTCCTAGTGCTGGAAGTTCTCCTCTGGGTCAAAGGTCACAGTAGTGTTGTAGTGAGACTAGAAGTGCCAGTGTCCTCCTTCTGAGACCTAGCAATTACTTGCCCAGCCTTTTTGTTTGCTGAAGAGATGTGTGTGTATTTGCATGTGAATACAGTGGTGAACAGGGTGGACTGGAAAGCAGGAAGAGCAAATGACACTCCAGACCTCATACATGTGAGGCAAGCATTCTACCACTGAGCCACCTTCCCAGCCCCTTGGAAGCTGTTTGTTTATGTCTGGATCTTTACCCTTCCAGGGATGGACTTTCTGTGTAGCCCTGGCATAGTGACCCATGGCAAAAGGACATGTAGCTAAATACCAAACCACTTTCTACATATATGTCCTTGCACCAACCAGCCTCAATGCTAGCAAAGACCAGAAGCTGGGATTTGACAGAAATTTATTCAAGAGTCCTAAACTGGTTCTTGGTGTGTCCAGGATAGCAAGGAGAGTTTTGGATCTGGCCAGTGTGGAAGCATCAACCTCAATAAAGCAACAGATCCTAAACTAGAAATTGGAAAGACACTGGTTCCCACTTTGGGCCTCAGTTTTGACTCTTGGTACATGGTGCTCTGTGGTTCATGAAGTGCTTCAGTGCCAAATTGTACAGGACTTGTGTTCAAGAGAAGGAGGATTTGCATTTCAATGACAAATTTACATAGGCCTTGTCAATGAGAATGTCTTCATCAAGAGGATCTGAGGGAAGGTTGGGGTTCCTGCTCTGTCTGTGAGCCTTTAGCTGGGCTCTGGTCTTCTCAGGCTTGTTTCTACTTCTGTGAAATCCTTCCAGGAAACCTCTTCACATTGAGTTGCTATGGCACCTTGGGCTCCTCTTGGCTGTGACAGCTTCTGACACTGTCCTTGTTTGGGGGCAGCTTGGATGGTTTGAGGAGCCCTAGTCAGACATTCCTTAGAATCTGTTGGGATTCATCTCCTGTGTTTTCAATTTTAGATGGAAGTTCATGGGTTTGGGAGAAGAAAACTAGAGAAGTATATGCCATTCTTAGCACAAAGTTGATGTATTTTTATGGTCTTTTTGACCTTGATCACCTAGTTCATGGGCCTTCATACTTCTCCAATGTCAAGAATCTCTTTTTTTCATCCTTTTTTAAACTTTACTCCTCCCCTATCCCCCATTTGTCTCTTTCTGTACCAGTACTAGAGCTTGAACTCAGTGCCTGGGTGCTGTCCCTTAGCTTTTTCATTCAAGGCTGGTGCTGTACCACTTAAGCTATACCTCCAATTTGGGGTTTTGCTGATTCATTAGAGATAAGGGCCTCATTGATGTTTCTGTTTGTGCTGGATTTGAACTTCTTTTTTTTTGGGGTCCGGTCTTGGGCCTGAACTCTGGGCCTGGGCGCTGTCACTTAGCTCTTCAGTTCAAGGGTAGCACTCTACCACTTGAGCCATAGCGCCACTTCCGGCTTTTTTCTTTTTGCTTATGTGGTGCTGAGGAATCGAACCCAGGGCCTCAGACATGCAAAGCAAGAACTCTACCACTGAGCCACCTTCCCAGCCCTGGATTTGAACTTCTATCATCAGATCTCAGGTTCCTGACTATCTAGGCATGCACATCTCTTTTGAGAAGGCCTGGTGATGTAACACATTATTGGCTGTTTTCTGTGCACCTGGTACAGTGTTGTATGGCAGGGCTATGAAGACA
>NW_012267568.1:27131-28850 GCF_000151885.1 Dipodomys ordii | reverse complement strand
CCTCAGAACTGGCACCCCCACACAGGCTCCATCCAGGATCCTGCTTTCCCTTGATCTGTCAGACCTCCTCTGCCTCCTCCAGTCTGTGACATTTCCACTGTCTTTTCTTTAGCATGAGCTTGACACTTTTGGAAAGGGCAGCTACTGATCTTGTGGGAAGCCTCCCAGTATGACTTAGGTGAGTGTTTTTTTTTTGTTTTTTAATTTGGTTGGTCCTAGGGCTTGAACTTAGGGCCTGGTTGCTCTCCTTGAGCTAGTTCTAGGCTATCACTCTACCACTTGGAGCTAAAACACCACTTCCAGTTTTCTGGTGTTCACTGGAGATAAGAATGTCACAGACTTTCCTCTCTGGGCTGGCTTTGGAGCAATATCCTTAGATCTGAGCCTCCTGAGTGGCTAGGGTTCCATGGGTGAGCCACTGAGACCCAGCAAGGCTGATATTAGTTTGTTTGTTTGTTTGTTTATGCCTAATTTTATGACTGAATGAGAAAACTCAGTACCTCATACCAGTTTCTGATATCTCATTGCCTGGGTGTATCTTTGATCACCTACTTAAGGTGATCCTTGCCAGTTTTTTTCAGGATGAGGCAACTGTTTCTTAAATGGTAATTGGCAAATAAACCCAAGTCTATAGTTCAATTGCAAAGAGATTTTCTTCAAAGGGTATCTCTGTGCAGGTTTAGCTTAGGAAACAGATGGGAACCAGATACTATGGTTGAGAAAGACATGGGCCAGGTTGGTATCCCAGCAAGATCTTCTGCCTCATCTCTAAATGGCCCAGCTGGTGAAGTGCCTGTGCTTCAACCTCAACTTCTGTTTGAGAACCTAGACTGACATTGCTGATTTGCCTATAAGGTTTTCTGCACTTGAAATACCCTGCAAGATGGTTTCCTTCCAAACTGAGATTCATAAAGTGAGTTAGGTTTAACATAAGCAACACAAAATGGAACTGGTATCAAGAAGCATTTATTTAGTGTCTCTGTTTATCTGCTACTATGTTAAATCTAAGGAAGGTGAAAGTCATAGTCTCTGCCCACGAATCCAGCACCTTTTCTTCAAGGGGAGGACTTTGTTATCGAGACCCAATGAAAAAACATTTAAAAAAATCCCCCTGTAGGGAGAGCACTACCCTGAGCAAAAGAAGATCAGGGACAGAGGCCAGGCCCAAAGTTCAAACCCAGCATAAAAAAAAAGTTTATGGGTGATTTTCACTATCTATGAGATGAGCTTAATATTCTAATTTAGAAGCCTGGCAGTAGTGCTCACACCTGTAATCCTAGCTACTCAGGAGGTTGAGATCTGAGGATCATGGTTCTGAGCTACCTTGGGCAGGAAAGTCCGTTAGACTTTTAGCTCCAATTAACCAGTAAAAAGCTAAAAGTTGAGGTATGGGGAACAAGTGGTTAAGTACCAAAAACCAAGCTAGAGAGGGAGGCCCTTAGTTTAAATCTCATTATAGGTGTATGTGCAATATACATACACACATGAAATTTTAAAAGTTCCAGTTTAGCCCCAATGATTCTTCAGGAGATTCAAATGACATAATGATAAGGAACCAGAGTACTGCAAGAGTGCACAAACAAACTTGTTGACATGGATTTAGAAGTCTGGTGGAGTCTTTGGTGGCACCTGCACCTAAGTCACTAATTAGGGCTGATGTGCTCCAGTAGTGTTAGTTTTCTGATTTGGATGCTGATTATCATTATAATCCCTTTCTTT
>NW_012267568.1:24119-27081 GCF_000151885.1 Dipodomys ordii | reverse complement strand
AGTGAATTTCCATAGTTCCCTTCCATTTCCTTCAAACCATAATATTTTAAATGTTACAAAAGGGAGAGAAAATTAAGGAAGGTAGCATATTTCTTTTGGAGACATATCCAGAGGCTCGTTATTTTTAAGCATTTACTTAGCATTTTGTGTTGAAAGCATTTTCAAGTCATTAATTAGTAATCCACATTAATATGTAGATGGAATTAATCTATTCCAGCCAGAAGTTTTGCTTGAGAAAAAAAACAAAAACAAAAACAAGAGCTATTCCTTTCCACCTACATGTCTCTCCTCCCCTCTGCCACACTTTATCTTGATAATTATTTGGATTATTACTCTGATTTTTGCTCTGATTAAGTGCCACAAATATCTATGGAGCTTCCACAAAGTTCGAGTTGGGTGCGTTCCCTCTCTTCTGGACTCTAGGCTGTTTGTAGGCTGCTTTAGGGACTCATTTTTTTTATCACTTGAAAATGAAATTGGCCTCATAAATAGTCATCCTTAGGAAACAATTGGCTCTTCCATTTTTATTTTATTTGTGTTCAGCTGAAAGCCTCTTAGGTTGTGTTCTTGTTTGAGGAGAGTTTTTTTTCCTCTTTTTATCCTTCTTGCTGGTCGTATGGCTTGAATGCAGGCCTAGGTCTTACATGCAATGCCAGGAGAATTTTTGTTTGATTTCATTTGTTTGTTTTCCCTCAAGGTTAGTGTTCTACCACTTGAGTCCCAGCTCCACATCTGCCTTTTTGGTGGTTATTTGGAGTTATGTGACTCAAGGACTTACCTTTCTTTCTGAGCTTGTTGAAAATCATAATCCTCAGATCTCAGCCTCCTGAGTAGCTAGGATTTCAGGTGTGAAACATTAGTAGCTGGCTAGGAGGTTAGTTTTTACCTTCAGAAAAAAAAATCTCTCCCTTTTTGTGGAACAAGGGCTCCCCTGTCCTCGTATTTGATCAAGAAAATAATTTTCCACCTTGTACAGATGAGGAAACTGAGGCCCATGAGGAGAAATCTCAAGATTGGTAAAAGCCAGAGCTGATATTTGGAGTCTTAACCTCTGGTGGGAGAAGCTTCCAGATGATGTGATGGTCTCCTCATTACACTCTTGTCTTCATTTTGTCACCTGGTGAGCTGCTTCAAGAGCTGCCTTTCTATGAAGCCCCCTGTCCTCTTCCTTCCTTCCTGTCCTGGCACAGAGGAGCTACCCTGGGTACTAAAGTCTCTGTGACATCAGTCATGTATAGAATCAGCCTATTGTCCATGTGGGGTAATAAATCTGAGGATTCTATCTCTGTCCTCAGGGAGCTCTTAGTGTGATCAGGGAAGAGATGCCTTGTACTCCTGGGGTCCCATTCATTGGCCCCCTCTCTTTCTCCCATTGCAGGACATGCTTATTTCAGTAAGCAGTTATTATATGCCAGGCTTCATACTCAGACTGCTATCTGTGACAAGCTACTTATTAGTAGGTAAAATTATTGTTCCTCTTACCAGATAGGGGATGAAGTTCCTACAAAAATCATTTTAGGGCCAGGTGCTGGTGGCTCACACCTGTAATTCTAGCTACTCAGGAGGCTGAGATCTGGTTCAAAGCCAGCCTGGGCAGGAAAGTTCGTGAGACTCTTCTCTGCAACAAACCACTAGAAAACCGGAAGTGGTGAGGTAGAGCACTTACCTTCAGCTGAAGAGCTGAGGGATAGCACCCAAGCCCAGAGTTCAAGCCCCATGACTGACAAAACATAAACAATAAATAAAATATAAATAAAAAGTAATCGTTTAAGGAAGGAGTAAGAAAAAGAAAATACAGCTAAGAAAAATGAGGGCAGCAGAGGTTACTGATCTCCATATCTAAGAGATCTAAAAAACATTCAAGGTAAAAAAAAAAAAAGATTGCAGCCAGGTGCGGGTGGCTCAGAACTGTAATCCTAGCAATTCAGGAGTCTGAGATCTGAGGGTCCTGGTTTGAAGCCAGCCTGGAAAGAAAAGTCTGGGAGGGTCTTTATCTCCAATTAACCTCAAAAAGCCAGAACAGGAGGTGTGGCTCAAATGGTACAGCACTAGCCTCGAGCAGATAAAACTAAGGGATAGGTCAGTCCCCAGCTGAGTGGGGCGGGGTGCCACAGCTCTGAGTTCACTCTCCAGTACTGGCGCCAAAATTGGAATAATATTAATAGTTACTTAAGAAGCAGGAAATACTTAGAATGTGGTAGATGTTGAGTCCTGAAACTCCCTGTTGAGTTGCCTTGTTTCCTTTGTAGTACTGTTGCAGTATACATGGTGTGTGTGTGTACACAAGTAACCCTATTAGTTGTTTTATTGTGACCATTATGACCCATGAGTAAGAACTATTACAAGAAAACAGAGGTGTTGAACAATATGCTGTAAGCCACAACAGTAGATTGCCAAGCCAGATGGACCCAGGTATCCTTGATTCTGGAATGTGCACAGTTAACCAATCACAGACAGTATTGGCACCTTGGTTAAATCCCAGAGAAAAAGCTTCTTTACTGTGGATGCTACAAGATAGCCAGGTAGCCCTGGAAAACTGGCCAAGTGAATATCTTGTGTTAAAATAGGAAGAGGCAAGTCAGTAAGGTGGAGCTCTACAGTGCTCTGAAGGAAATGGGCAAAAGCGAGAGTACCTGTCCTAGAGGGCCTTGTTGTAAGTCTTCCTCCCACCCTGACCCCAGAAGTTGTCCCTGAGCTTTTTGCTCAAGGTTAGCAATCTGCTACCTGAGTCACAGCTCTACGTCTGGCTTTTTTTGTTGCTTTATTGGAGATAAGGAGCCTCACTGACTTTCCGGCTTAGGCTAGCTTCAAAGAGAGGTCCTCAGATCTCAGCCTCCTGATTACGATTACAGGCATGAGCCACTGGCACCCATCCTACAATACTGTCCTTAATGGCAGTGGCAGTCAGATGGGGCCTTCATCCATGTTTTATATGATCTCATCCTAATAGATACTGTCCTCA
>NW_012267568.1:22913-23187 GCF_000151885.1 Dipodomys ordii | reverse complement strand
CTACCATCTTTTGAATTGACCATATTGGGTATATTCTCCCCAGCTAAAGTTCATCGTCACAAGTTGGCTATTGCAGCACCAGACATCCTCTGTAAACACAGAAACCAACAGTATGAATGATGGGACAAAATCAGGATTTGTTTGGAAAGACGAATGAGAAGTGACTGCTGAGGTGATATTAATCCTTGATAAGAAGCATGTACCTTTTCTCTTTTGCCTACAGGTTAAGAACAAACATGTTGTCATGACATAATGTGATATACATACTGTGCCC
>NW_012267568.1:16437-19583 GCF_000151885.1 Dipodomys ordii | reverse complement strand
AAAGGCTGGAATTTGGCCCCCTCCCAGAGAAGGCAGTGAGCAGCAGCTGTCCCTTGGTGGCATGAGTCCTTAGTTGAAGTCTGGAAAAGTCTCATGAGCATTAAAGGGCTGGAAAAAAAATACTAGACAGCAAATAAATGGCAAGAGGAAGGACTTGGGACTGAAAATGTTGGTAAAAATGTCCACAGCTAATTCTGACATTTGGTGACTAAGTAGAGAAGTCCGGTGACAAAGACAAGAATATAAATTCCTGTTTAGTTAATAGGTAGACAGGTATAGACATTGGATGGGCAGGCTTTTACTTCTACTGACCTCCCAGCTCTGGTTAATTTTGAAAGGGCAGGCACAAAGTTGCTGATGTGACATCATTTCTTACTCCTCTCCATGATCCCTTGTTCCCCAGACTGGCTGAGGCTAGGTGCTCATTGCTGGGATGGCTTGTCCCAGTTGGTATTCAAAGAGGTTTTATCTAAAGGCCTGGGCACTGTCCCTGAGC
Source organism: Dipodomys ordii (assembly GCF_000151885.1). Classification (NCBI taxonomy): domain Eukaryota; kingdom Metazoa; phylum Chordata; class Mammalia; order Rodentia; family Heteromyidae; genus Dipodomys; species Dipodomys ordii. The sequence continues at coordinate 19,087 of NW_012267568.1, read as the reverse complement.
ACTTCTGCTCAAGGTCAGCACTGAACCACATTGAGTTACAGTACCACTTGCAGTGTTTGCTGGTTAGAGATGAGAGTCTTGAGCCATGCTTCCAGCCTGAATCTATGCAGGTTAGTTGGAAGATGGAGTCTTAGGGATTTTTCAGCTCGGGCTGGCTTTGAACTGCAATTTTTGCCATGAAGTCTCTTTATTATTTCCAATTAAAGCAACAAGGAGATCAAGTAGAATAAGTAGAGTTTACCTGGTTCTTATCAAGAATTGATCAACACATATTCTGAAATGACAAAACTCATTGGATGTGATGAGAATTTTAGCACAGATATAGTATTTCTTTCTTTCTGATAACCCTAACAATTCTTAAGTTAATCAACATTACAGAAAGAGCCTTAGGTTCTACAAATCCAAAGCAGTTTTTCACCAGGAAATCAGCTGCATGTGATGGGGACTACCAAGACTCCAGTCTACTTTTACCATGGTAGAGGTAGTCAGTATGGTCTAGGCAGGAGTGAGGCCTGTCTTAGAGGTTGGAGGAGATGGACTGGACCTGGACTGCATGTAGAGTGGCTATCACTGAACTATGAATCCAAACTAAACAAACTTCAGGGATCTCAGACAATTTAAGCCAAATAACCTTATTACAATGCCAGATAAAAAGTTGACACAGACACAGACGTACATATATAGGCATATACACAAATAATCAAGTTTAGGTGGTGCAAAATCAAGTTGGTGGGAAATAGCAGCTGAGCTCTCAAGATGCCAAGATGGCACTTCCACCAGCTGGTCAATAAAAACGAAAATTTTTATAGCAAAGAAAAATTGAAACAATATATCTCCACCAAACCAGCCTTAGAAAAGATCCTTAAAGATGTCCTACACATAGAAAAACAATAAGACTACAATAAAGGCCAAGAAACCGCATCCAAACTGAGAATCCAAGAGCCATAGGAAGAAACCAATTGTTGCAACACAAAAGAAGGTAGACAAAATGGCAGGAACACCCAAAACCTCTCAGTACTATCTCTCAACATTAAGTGACTTAACTCTCCAATTAAGCGACATAGACTGTCTAGTAGCATTAAAAAGCAAGACCCTACTATCTGCTGTCTTCAGGAGTCACATATTGCCCATAAAAACAAACACATTTTCAATGTGAAAGGCTGGAACAAAATCTATCAAGCAAAGGGCCCTCATGAAGAGACGGGAGTTGCAATCCTAATATCAGATAAAATAGACTTCAAATTAAAATTAGTGAGAAGAGATAAAGAAGATTGCTACATACAAATTAAGGAATCTCTCCTTCGGGAGGATATTACAATTCTAAATATCTATTTGCCAAGCAAAAGAACACCCAAATTTATCCAAGGAACACTATTTTCCCCCAAATCCCACATAGATCCAAAGACATTAATTGTGGAGCACTTTAACAGACCACTTTCCACACTAGATAGATTAACTCGGCAAAAACTCAACAGAGAAACCACAGACCTAAACAACTGCACAGACATTTACTGAATATTTCACCCATCAACATCAGAATACACGTTTTTCTCAGCATCACATGGAACATTTTCCAAAATAGACCACATTTAAGGCTACAAAGCAAACTTGTCCAAATTCAGAAACATTGAAGTTATACCTTGCATTCTCTCAGACCACAAGGGAAGAAAATTAGAACTCAACACCAAAAGCCACCAAAGAAAGTTCTGTAATACATGTAGGCTGAACAACACACTGCTGAATCACCAGTGGGTCATGGAAGAGATTAGAAAGGAAATTCAAATGTTCATGATATTCGACAAAAATGAAGACATAAATTACCAGCTCCGCTGGGACACAGCAAAGGCAGTACTCAGGGGCAAGTTTATAGCTCTGAGTTCCTATATCAACAAATTGGAGAGCTCTGAAACTAAAAGTTTAATGTGACATCTGAACCTCCTTGAAAAAGATCAGCAAGATAAACCCAATCCAGTAGACAGAAAGAAATAATTAAAATTAAAGCAGAATTAAATGAATTAGAATCCAAAAAAACCCATATAAAGAATCAACAAAACAAAGAGTTGGTTCTTTGAAAAAAATAACAAAATAGAGAGACCATTAGCAAATCTTATCAGAAAAAAGAAGAGAACACACCCAAATAAATAAACTCAGAGATGAGAATGGAAACATCACCACAGAAACAACCAAGATTCAAAACATAATAAGGGAATACTTCTCAAAACTTTATGCTAATAAGTTTGAGAACTTGGCAGAAATGGAACTTTTCCTAGCAAATATTACCATTCCAAAACTAAATCAAATGAGTTAAACCATCTTAACAGACCTATATCAAGCATTGAAATAGAAACAGCAATAAGAGACCTCCCATCTAAGAAAAGCCCAAGACCAGATGGATTTACAGCAGAATTATACAAAGCCTTCAAAGCAGAACTCACAACAATACTCCTCCAAATCTTCAATAAATTTGAAAGAGAAAGTTCACTACCAAACTCATTCTATGAAGCCATCATCACCCTCATCCCAAAACCAGGCAGGGACTCATCAAAGAAAGAGAACTATAGACCCATTTCTTTGATGAACACTGTTGCAGAACTCTTCAACGATATTTTGCCCAATCGACTTCAAAAATTCATGCAAAATCTTACATCAC
>NW_012267568.1:15937-16387 GCF_000151885.1 Dipodomys ordii | reverse complement strand
TAGACCCATTTCTTTGATGAACACTGTTGCAGAACTCTTCAACGATATTTTGCCCAATCGACTTCAAAAATTCATGCAAAATCTTACATCACAATTAAACAGGATTCATTTCAGGGATGCAAAGCTGGTTCAATATATGCAAATCAATTAATATAATTCATCACATAACAGGAGCAAGGATAATAACCACATGGTTATCTCAATAGATGCAGAAAAATCATTTGACAAGATTCAACACCCTTTTATGATGAAGGTTCTGGACATTTTGAAGTCAGCCTGAGCTGAAAAGTCCATCAATCTCATCTCCAATTAACTACATGAGACAGGAAGTAATAGTTTTACACTTGAGCAAATCCCTCAAGTTCAAACCCATGTCTAGCACACTCAAAAAGAATTTAGTTGGACTTTCCTGCAAAGGCTGGATTTGAACTGTGATCTTTAGATTTCAGA
>NW_012267568.1:10271-11570 GCF_000151885.1 Dipodomys ordii | reverse complement strand
GCTTTTTTCTTTTTGCTTATGTGGTGCTGAGGAATCGAACCCAGGGCCTTATGCATGCAAGGCAAGCGCTCTACCGCTGAGCCACCTTCCCAGCCCTTTACTTTCCCAGTCCCCTACTTTCCCAGCCCCTTCCAATCTTTCTTCCTGCAGTATTTCTAGGGCGGCCTGACCATTCTCTACCACCTCACTGCAGCACTGGTCCTCAAGACAGCCTCTTATCAATTTCCATATTGGTCTCACTCCGCTCTTAAGGGTTCCTTGTTCAGAGGCAAGATCTAGGTCCCTCCCTAGTTTCTCCCAAGAGGCCACCGTGAGGCTTCTGGAGACAGCGAACCACGGGGCAACAATGTCACATTCATCCAAAAATCTCTCTAATGTACTCTTTTCTATTTTTAACTTCTTTCAGTGCAGTAGCTCATTGAGAGCCAAAATAATTGGGTGCGAAGAAGAAGCGCCCATGTTTTAAAAATCTTAACCTGGTAAACAATCTTTTACTTTCACTTTTGGCTACTCTGTTGACGAGCCCTGGGTTCTCGCTCTCTCTTTATCTACAGAGAAGAGCAAAAATCCCCCCACTCTTGTTGCAGATTCCCCTTTTACCTGGGAACTAATCCCCGCTCTTGTCGTGGATTCCCCCTTTACCTGGGAACTTACCGGTGCCCCACCCTGACCGCAGAGAGCTCTGATTCCTCGTTGAGGCTACGGCTGAGTCCCCGTACGGGCCACCACGTGTCGCTACTGCCTCGACCAGCAAGGAAGATGTGACACCGAACTCTTCTCTCTGCAGTTTCTTCAGGACATTTGAGCAATCTTCTGACCCCAACCCTGGGGAGAATTCCCCACAGCCTCAAGTACCCGCTGGGTAGCCAACCCTGATACGCCACGTGGGAACCACCAATAGGTTCAGGTGTGCAGAAGCAAGCCAGATTCTTTGCCTTAGCCATATAAGGAGTTGTTTACCACAGGGAGCACTCCATATCGGGAAGGTGGAGGGCAGAAGCCGGCGCCATCTTCCAGGTACCGCTGCAGCAGCTCTCTACAGTTGTCTTAGTACTAGATCTGTTTTACATTTAGTTTTTTTTAATTTAGTTTTATTTTATTTGTGAACATACTGTACAGAGGGGTTACAATTACATGGGCAGGATAATGCGTAAATTTTTTTTAATTTTATTTAATTTGTGAACATGCTGTAGAGAGGAGTTACAATTACATGGGCAGGATAATGCGTACATTTCTTACCAAGCATTGCAGCCTCCTCCTTTGTTTACCCTTCACATCCCTTCCCAGCCTCCCCCCTCC
>NW_012267568.1:5508-5941 GCF_000151885.1 Dipodomys ordii | reverse complement strand
TTGTAAAATTCCGCTGTAAAACCATCTGGTCCTGGACTTTTCTTAGCTGGGAGGTCTCTTATTGCTATTTCTATTTCAGTGATTGATATGGGCCTGTTAAGATAGTTTAACTCATCTTGGTTTAGTTTGGCATGTCAATATTTGCTAGGAAAAGGTCCATTTCTGTCAAGTTCTCAAACTTATTAGCATAAATTTTGAGAAGTATTCCCTTATAATGTTCTGAATCTTGGTTGTTTCCATGGTTATGTTTCCATTCTCAATTCTGAGTTTAATAATTTGTGTGTGTTCTCTTCTTTTTCTGATAAGATTTGCTAAGGGTCTGTCAATTTGATTAATTATTTCGAAGAACCAACTCTTTCTTTTGTTGATTCTTTCTATAGTTTTTTTGGATTCTAATTCATTTAATTCTGATTTAATTTTGATTATTTCTTTC
>NW_012267568.1:0-205 GCF_000151885.1 Dipodomys ordii | reverse complement strand
TGGAACTCGAAAACTGCTTTCTATGCGAGAGCTTGTTGAGATTCCAGCTTCTTCTCCGCCATCTTCCCGGAACCCCCCTACACTTAGTTTTTTTTTAGCCTTTTTTTCTTAGCTTTTTCTTAACTTTTTTGTGCTCAAGGTTGCTGCTGTATGGCTTTAGCCACAGCTCCACTTCTGCCTTTTTGCTGATTAGTTGGAGATAAGA
>NW_012267567.1:83703-86582 GCF_000151885.1 Dipodomys ordii | reverse complement strand
TCATTTTGCTAGATTCCTTTGCTTCCCACAAATTCTCATGACATGGGCAAAGCCTTGTCTGTGCCACATTTTAAGGATACAACTTGCTCCTGTTAAAACTTGAAAACATGTTCAGGCATTGGTGGCTCATTCTTGTAATCTTAACTATTCAGATCACTGAGATCTGTGAACTGTGGTTCAAAGACATCCTGGGTAGGTTAATCCTTGAAAATTATCTCCAATTAACTGCTAAGAATCAGAAAGTGGATTTGGGACTTAAATTGTTAAATGTGCGAACCTGGAGAGAAAAAAAATTTCCAGGGACTGTAACTAGAACCTGAATTCAAGTCCTGTTACTGGCAAAATAAATAAATAAATACATAAATAAATAAATAAATACTACTACTACTAAAACAAACAACAAAACTTGGAATCATGAAGCATGAATTTCATGAATCTACAAAGTGAAGGCCAATGTGAAAATATTCTTAGTTGCTAACATCAGGCTTCCTCTACATTATAATAAAAGAACATTATTTTTTTAAAAAAATGGTTAAATTTTTTGTTGTTAAAGTATTCCATCATCTTTAGAAAGTATACATTTATCCCCATCCTCTTACATGCATGCTTGTAGAGTAATTGGCAAAGGTGCTTTGGTCACCATTCTATTTCCTTTTGAATGAATGGCTTCAAGAAAATGTGCTCTTTGACTCCTTAATATATCAACAGCAAAAACAAAAAGCAAAAAGCAAGCAAACAAACAAACATAAGGATAGGAGTTGTCATTCCTTACTGATTGGGCAGTGCTATATAGTACATATTCTCAACAGACTGATTAAATTTTGATCTACATTTTACCACTGTTAATTTGTTCATTAAAAATATATCTAAACATCATAAATTTTGTTCTGCAAAAACATTTTCAATGTTTTCAATAAAAATATATCTAGATTACCAAAAGATACAATTTAGTTGCAAAATTTTGTACTTTTTAGAAAGTGGCAAGGAGATAGTCATTACACACTGCACATTAAAAGCACCTTTATATAATTATATTTATATTATTAATCATATTCTAAAACTATAGTTATGTACTGATATTAGTTTGTTTCATTTTTGTGAATGCATTATAAGCATATAGTATTATACCATAGTTGGGAATACTGTGTACTGTTTTATTATTTGGCTAGATCATGGTCCTTGTGACTAATCTATTGGAAAATCAAACTAGATTCAAAGTTTGTTATCATTACTATTATTATTTGCAAGTAATCTTTTATAGGATGGCTAAAAGTTCATCTATGATTTATGCATTTAATTCAATATTTTCTAAAATATAATTTGAATATACATATAAATCACACTTTTCAGTTCAATAATTATGTTCATTCAGCTTTATTCCTTGCTCTGGTTTATCTTCTGCCCTTTATATATTTAACACATCTGGCTGAAACATCTGGACTGACATTGAGTCAGCTGCACAATCAGTTATACACTCAGCCTTTTTCTAACGATTCACTATAAATGTGACCCAGCCCTTCCTGAATAACAATCCTGTAAAAACTTTTTTATAAATGATCATTCTTATGCTTAAGTATTTTTACAAAATAGTTGCTAATCAGCAAAGCACTTTGTTGGTAAATATTGCCTCTCTCAACATTCTCATCAATTCCTCCTGTACCCATCTTTTCATGCAAAAATTCCTCTTTCCATTGGTGCTGCAGATGTCAGTATGTTTTCTCCTTACTTCTTTCTAACTGTTCTCTTTTCTTTTCCTTGGATGTTCCCTTCCTGTGGCAGTGGTCTCCCAATCCTTATTGCTCTGTTTTATTTTAGCTGGTGATATACTGCAATTATCACCCATACCCCTGGCAGAGTTCTTGCTCGTTTCTACAGCAATATAGATGGTATTTTCAATTATCTTTGCATTCACGTCATTAACATTTGCCTTTCCAGTGTGCAGTCATTTGTGAAGAATGTGGAGTCTGATTTTCTGGTTCCAAAACCTATCTGCAACACAAGCGTTGAATGTCTCTGTGGGTTATTTACCATCCCCTTGCCTCAATTCCCTTCTCTGTAGTATTGACAGATATTATATAATACAGTTCTGAGGACTGCTTGAATTTTTATGTGTATAATTATATGTGTGCATTTATTAGATTACTGTCTTTATGAAGTAGGCTTAGTGAAAGTGTTTAATTCCATTGTTAAGTTCAATTTTTTTTATTTTTTAGTACAGCTCAAAATAGATGTCATTCTTTGTTGCTAGTGGCAGTATTTTCAGGATCCTTAATCTCAGTTCCAATAATCTCATTCTTAATTTCTACAAACTTCTTTTCTTACTTTTTGCCTCAAGTGCTAAGTCCAGGATTTGTTGTCTACATGGATTTGCACATATTTGCTTCTACCTTATTGTTTGGCCATTCATTACATTCCCTGTCTACTTACTTGAAGTCCCTGGAGCGTGCATTACAATCACACCAGTATGCATTGCCTCTTTTTCTATTGCTCTCCCACCTCCACAATCCGTGGCGAAATTCAAGCCATCATAAATACAATCTTCATTTTTTTTACTTGTACATAGCTGAATATGAATTGGAAAAGCAAACAACCAAACATGATAGGCTTCATTTCAACTTCATGATCATTAACCTCATAGTGTTTTCTCTTTGTTGGTTACCACACTTTACCTTTTTCTTTAGAAAACTCTCATTTTTCTATCTTGTTTCAAATTTTCTCATCTTAAATACTTGCATCTCCATTCTGTTCTTACTGATTATTTCTAATATTTCTAATTTTGCATGACGTATTAGTATAATGTGGAAAATCTTCACAGGATTATGATATTTCTACACAGGAACACTTACTTGCATCTCTCCTTAGACCAATTTTAATTCCTT
>NW_012267567.1:77336-81938 GCF_000151885.1 Dipodomys ordii | reverse complement strand
ATCATGGGGATACTGTATTATCCCCCACTCTGGTTTCAGCTAGGGTTGGCACTGACCTGGGTGAAATTGGGTGTCACCCATCACAGGGAGAAGGCTGCATTCAGTTTTGATGGCAGCCACAGAGTATAATCTGCCATTATTCCTGAGAAGAGCTTTCTGTGAAACTCTGTCTCTTTGAGGAATTTCTGCCTCACCTTGCTTCTGGGACAGGCATGTGTGAGCTACAGCTGAGCTCCTTGTATCAGCCACTGCTATGGCCTCATGATTCTCATCCCAAATAAACATTCCAGGGACACCTTGGGCTGGAATACCTAGATTGTCTGGTGAGACATTATCAACATTCAGATACAGGGCATATCTGTGTGCCCGGAATTTGTGATCACCTGAATGTAGGTCTCAGGGCCTGTGTGGCTGGACTTGAACTTTCCTGGGTCAGTCAGGCTCTGGAGGGCATGACTCATGTTTTCTTGGAATTCTTCAGCACACCAGTGTGGCTTAAGAGTCCACAGGAATGTTGGGCCACGGCAAAACCTTGTCTACTGTCCTAGATAAAGCTCCGCACTGACTTGGTACTTCTCACGAGGACATGGATCCTAGCAGAAAGAAGATAAAGGCAGCATCTAAGGTACCCACATTAGTTACCCACTTATGGCTGTGACAAAATATCTGATATCAACCAAGCAGGAAAGGTTTCATTTGGATCATGATATTAGGGCTTTCCATGCTAGAAAGTTGTTCCAGAGCAAAGCCTCACACAATGGGAGAGTTGCCTCAGGGCAGTCTGTACAGCCATCCTCTTGTTTATACACAGGCTTTTAATCAATAGAGATGAAGTCCCATAATCTTTATGCCCATCTTCAATCACAGATCTCCAAATCTGCACCTCCTGAGTAGAATTACAGTTGCGAGTGACCATGCCTGTGATAGCCGTAGTTGCTATTCACTGTCAAATAGAAGAGTGGAGACATACCCATGTGTTTCGCAAAGCATGTCTCTTTTTGTGTCTAAAAGGATCTCAAGACAGCATTAGTTCAGAAAAGGATGGAGACCTGTCCTGAATGTGTATATTACCCTTCTATAGACTATAAGCCTGAGTGAAAGAAAAATGAAAGCAGGAAAAATCAGGGACACACAGGTCCCTTTCACTCCCCCCTACCTTTGTGAGTTCCACAATTTGAGCTGTTCCCCCTCTGTTAAATTCTCCCCACCATGAGGGACTGAAATAGTCAGGCAAAATAACCTTTCCTTTTTCAGTTGTCTGTGTCAGATACTTTGTGACAGCAATACACATCTGACCTGTGGAGTTGATGGTGGGAGATATTTGGAAATGTTTGGGACAGAGGATAGGGAAGGTCCCTGATGCTGTAAGCAGAGGTGAATGGGTAATTACTGTTTGAGCTTAAAAATGCCAGAATTATGTTTTGATTAGATAAGGCTTCTGCCTGTCGTGTATGGGCTTTGGCCTCCATCCCTGAGAGTTGTCTCTACGGTCCTTGGATCTCTAAGGTCAGTGTGTGAAGCTGCACAGAATTTTGGCTTTACAGGAGTGGTTTTGTGCTCTTGTGTCCCAAGGCTGGGACTCCATGTCCCAGCTCTTTTCCCTTTTGCTATTTTCTGAATGGAGACTCTGTGGATGCCTGGGTAATGGCTGGATGGGATGGCAGGTCTCTTCACAATTTTCGCCTATCTGGGATGTCGGATGTATACCAATGGTCCAAGCTTTTTAGTATTGAGATGGTGTCTTGTCAATATCCCTTAGGCTCTCCTTGACTCCTTTCAGTCTCTTCCTGCCAAGTGCCTACGTAGGATTATAAGTGTGTGTCATCATGCTTGGCCCCTTTCCCCAATTCCTGACAAAAGAAAGTTCATCTGAAACCCTACTCTCACTGGCAAATAGATAGCTGTGATGACACATAGGAAAAAAATCCTGTTCTGGAAAATGCTTCTTATTTTTATCTCTTGCATTCAAGCATCTAAAACAGAGGCTCAGAAACCACAGGCCCGGTTTGTGGTTGCCATAAAGCTCTGGACTAGCTTCTACTAGATGTGTGCCTCTGCCACTGCCCCGATTCTCACCTCCCCCAAAGACAGCCAAGATGGCTGTATTCTCAACAAACCCCTTCAACGGAACACTGAAGAAACTCTACAAGAGCTATAACGTATTGATGTTTTCTCTAAATACTAGTCTCTTTAATATGAGCATGATCCCATGGTCCCTTCTTGAAAGGTTATCTTCAGGTTGAGCTCAATATGTAGACACAAGGTTACTCCTGATATTGCCTTTTACTTTATCTGAGACTTTTTTAAACTAGAATATGTGAAGAATGAAAAGGGAGAAGAAGAAAAGAAGAAGCTAGAGGTTGAAAGATGATTTGAAGAAAAAAAAGGAAAGGTGAGTGGGCATGGTGGTGTGTGTCTGCAGTCCCAGCATTTGGCAAGCTGAAGCAGAAAGATCAGATGAACCTACGACTTCAGGGGAAGCTTGGACAACACAGGGAAAACCCTTGTGAAACATTTCCTACAAAAACAAGACAATTTCCTACAAAAATGTCCAACTGAAAGCAACGGAAAAAAGAAAAAAAGAACATGTTCATGGGTCCAGAGGTCAACATTCAAATGAAAGGAAAAAGATTTAAAAAAAAATGAAGTATGTGCTGATGGTCTTTCAACATCAAAGCAAGACATTCCTGTGATGGGAAAAAGAGAAGTGAAGATGGAGAATGACAGAGGGATGACATGGAGGTGACTAAAGCCTTAAAGATACTTTACAACATCCTTTGCATCAGCACTCACATTTTGTGGTTTCCTATCTGACCAGAGTTAGAGGCATGAGTCCCTCTGGACAGCCCTTCATCTCCTTTGATGCTATTTTGTTTTATTTTTGCCAGTCCTAGGGCTTGAACTCTGGGCCTGGGTGCTGTCCCTGAGCTACTTTTGCTCAAGGCAAGCACTTGACCACTTGAGCCACAGCACCACAGCCTTCCTGGGCTGGCTTCAAACTATGATCCTCAGATCTCAGCCTCATGAGTAGCTAGGATGACAGGCATGAGCCACCGATGCCCTGCTCTTCATTCCTTTTTCCCTTTGCTCTCCCCGCCACAGCTATGGTGTCTACTTACCTGTGTTCTCCACCTTCCCCAACCCACATATCTGACAGATGCTCTCCACCCACTTATTCATGTCCTCCTCTGTCCTGGCCAACAGGTAAAATGTGTGCTTGTTGTTCTGAATGGCAAACACAAAGCCATCTGCCTACCTCTCATTCTAGAAGGTCACACCAGAATTTACAGCTTCACAGAGGCTCAGGTCAAAACACCTCTGGGGCTTCTTAGAGAGGTCATTCTTGTAGTATACCACAGCACCTTCATAATTGCTTGTCTGGCCACTCCACAGGATAAACCAGCATTTCCTGCAGACCTAGATACCACCAGGCAAACATACAAGGGGAGTATAATAGGTGAAAGATGGTAGGTGTTGGGGCTGCAGCAGGCTGCATTGGAGCCTGTCTCATTTTTAGGATTTCTACACTGTGAGAAATGGAATAGAGATTTAGAATCTGCATTTGTGAAGCAACAATCTCTGGCAAAAGTTCTTATCATATGTGGCACTGCATACTTCCAGCTAAGACATGGGATGATGACCCAACACCACAGAAAATGCATCCACCCAGACCTAACATAAGGGCAAGGACCCTGTACTTTCAGGTAGGATCCATCCTTTGAGGCCATGAGATCTCAGTCTGCAAACAGGGAGTCCCTTTCCATGAGGCATGGTGAGTGGAGCCACAATAAATCCTGGTTAAGCAGCAGATAAGGTTTCCCATCTTCAGTAGAGTATGTTTGGAAACTGTGCATAGCTAACATTTGAGGTTTGCCAGTTTGAACTCAGCCCAGATAGGAAAGTTAATGAAACTCTCATTTCCAAATAACTATCAAGTAAAAGCCAAAGGTAAAGGTGAAGCTCAAGAGAGTTAGAGAGCCATCCAGTAGAGCAATCATTATGGGACAGAGCACTTGCACACACATCCCTAAAGAGTGAGTGGATACAACCTACAGCATCTACTCTATCGAGCCATTAAAACAATAAGGTGATTCAACCTCTTTACACTGGCAGTGGGCTACCAACTGAAGAGGCAGGCATTGGGAAAGACTCCTCTCCCTCCCTGCCTGTGCCCCAGCATGAAGGCAACATCTGGGTGACAGCACCTCCCCTCCCTCCAAAACAACACTTCCCCCCCTTGGGGATCCATGCTCTCTGGTTCTGACACCTGTGATGGGAACCTCACTCTGAGGTGTCTGTGGTGAGTCACCCAACACTGGGGAACATGAGGCAGCCTGTGCCATAACCCCCACTTCCCCAGTCCCCCCAACATTTACATCCAGACCCCTCCCACAACCTCTTGTTCTGGGGAACCCTCCTGCCCCTTCATGAACTCACACATAGTCCAGAATTTTTCTCCTGGGATGACTTCTTCAGCCAGCCAGAACACACAATGTGCCCATGGTCCATGGCCAGTGCAGGGAACTGAGCCGTAGGCCAAGTTCCTGATGCTGATGACCAGCACCAGCCCTAGGGCCCACGTCCCCCCTATGCACACATGCA
>NW_012267567.1:72653-74216 GCF_000151885.1 Dipodomys ordii | reverse complement strand
AGGCCCAATACCTATCATGCTCATATTCAAAGCTTTGATATAAGTCGTGTGAATTCTACCTCCTCTGTGTTTCCTAGTGGTCTGAAAGAAACACTGGGTTGTCCTGTGGAGCAGCAAGGTATGGTGACCCAGATGTGTGAAATACTATAAGAAAAACTGTAAAAGCCTGGCATTGGTGGCTCACGCCTTTAATCCTAGCTACTCAGCAGTCTGAGATCTGAGGATCATGGTTCAAAGCCAGCCCGGACAGGAAAGCCCATGAGACTCTTATCTCCAATAAACCACTCAGAAAACTGGAAGTGGCACTGTAGATCAAGTGGTAGAGAACTAGCCTTGAGCTGAAGAGCTGAGGGACAACACCGAGGCCCAGAGTTCAAGCCCCACGACTGACAAAAAAAAAAAACAACAACAACAATCATACCAAGAAGCCCCTGAGGAACATCGATTTCGGCTTCTGCCACTGGGTAGGTACAGAGGTGAACTTCCACACCATGAGGCAGCCTAATGGCTTTGTGTTATTCATTGATACCATTGAGAGCCCTTTCTACTTGTTGGCCAAGATAGAGGAGGACATGACTAAGAGGGTGGACAGTATCTGTTGCATCTGTGGCTTTGTGAAGATCAACCAGAGAATAGATAGGTAGATGTGGTGATTCTGTAGTGAGGAGAACCATGGTATCACTGAGCCTTTCTCCTCGCCAGGGAACATAGCCAAGGAGAAGAAGAGGCTGGCTGACTATCAAAGGGACTCCAGTCCCTGATGACTGGCGGATTGGCAATCAAGAAAGGTGGGTTGTGATGAAGCAAAAACATCTTGTAAAGTGTCTTTGTGTCTCTAGACACTGCTTCCTTGGCCATCTGCCATTCTTTTCTTCATTTTTCTTGTACACCCACCACTTGCTGGCCTAAAAAGCACCTAAAAGTACCTAAAAAGCATCAAGTCTTGACTTCTGATCCCAGTTCTTAAAACAAATAAATTCAAGATTAAGTGTTGCAGAGCAACAACATACATACATATTGAGCAACTAGTACAGTTTTCATTTTGCAAGTGCCTATGTGGCAAACAGAGCTATTTTTTCTATCATGTGTATATTCTCTTCCATTACATTGAAATATAAAGCAAGAGGAAAGCTGGGCACAAGTGTCCCAGAACTGATATTTTACCTACTCAGGCCGCTGAGGTCTGAGGATCACATTTAGAGGTCAGCCCAGGCAGGAAAGTCCAAGTAGGCCCCAGTGTCCCTTCAGAGCCCATGTTTCGGTGGTTAAGGCACAGGTGGCTATCCTAGAGGTGAGTACCTCTGCTCAGGGCAGAGTGAGGTTCCAATGGTGAGGGGAAGAAGGGGAAGAGGGGTTCCTCCCTGTAGGCAACCCCTCTGGATCACAGCCCACAGCCCTTGCAAAGAGGCTGAATCACATTATTTTTTTTTATGGCTGGTTTGGATGCCATAGTATTTAATCACTCACTAATTAGTGTTGGGAGTGAGAGGTGGGATGAGCTGGTGTTCACTCAGGTACTGGTACTGGTGTTAAAACTCAGGCCTGGGGACTATCTAGAGCTTT
>NW_012267567.1:67134-67493 GCF_000151885.1 Dipodomys ordii | reverse complement strand
CAGTGCAGACAGAGGGATGGACATCCAAAAATGCCGAACTCATCTCCTGGGCCTGAAGCTGTCAGGGGCGGTGGGCATTTTGCTCTGAAAATCACTGGATTGCCTGGAGATAGAGGTTTTCTTCTGGGCATTCGTGGTGACTGAAGGTGGTGATGGGTGACCAAGCAAGGAGGTTTGAATGGGTGGTCTGCAAATTCCTCACAGGATGTGTCCTCACTTGACCCTAGAGACCCAGGGTAGGGTCAGCCCCATGAGGAAAGGAGTTGGGCTCATTGCTGGCCAAACCCATGTCCACAGAGAATCTCTGCAGCTCTCTCACCTTGAGAATTCTCACCAGCAAATGGTGTTTCAGAATGTGT
>NW_012267567.1:65493-67084 GCF_000151885.1 Dipodomys ordii | reverse complement strand
GTGTTCATGGGTCCAGAGGTCAACATTCAAATGAAAGGAAAAAGATAAAAAAAATGAAGTATGTGCTGATGGTCTTTCACCATCAAAGCAAGACCTTCCTGTGATGAGTAAAGGAGAAGTGAAGATGGGGAATGACAGAGGACTGACATGGAGGTGACTAAAGCCTTAAAGGTACTTTACAATATCCCTTGCATCGGCACTCACATTTTGTGGTTTCCTATCTGACCAGAGTTAGAGGCAGCGTCCCTCTGGACAGCCCTTCTTCTCCTTTGCTACTATTTTATTTTATTTTTGCCAGTCCTAGGGCTTGAACTCTGGGCCTGGGTGTTGTCTCTGAGCTTCTTTTGCTCAAGGCAAACACTTGACCACTTGAGCCACAGCACCACTTCTGGCTTTTTTATGTAGCTTATTGCAGATAAGAGTCTCCTAGAGTTTCCTGCCTGGGCTGGCTTCAAACTAAGATCCACAGATCTCAGTTTCATGAGTAGCTAGGATGACAGGCATGAGCCACCGATGCCCTGCTCTTCACCCTTTGTTCTCCCCACCACAGCTCTGGTGTCTACTTACCTGTGCTCTCCACCTTCCCCAACCCACATATCTGACAGATGCTCTCCACCCACTTATTCAGGTCCTCCTCTGTCCTGGCCAACAGGTAAAAAGTGTGCTTGTTGTTCTGAATGGCAAACACAAAGCCATCTTGCTACTTCTCATTCTGGAAGGTCACACCGGAATTTACAGCTTCACAGAGGCTCAGGTCAATACACCTCTGGGGCTTGTTAGAGAGGTCATGCTTGTAGTATACCACAGCACCTTCATCATTGCTTGTCTGGCCACTCCACAGGATAAACCAGCATTTCCTGCAGACCTAGATACCACGGGACAGACATACAAGTGGAGTATAATAGGTGAAAGATGGTATGTGTTGGGGCTGCAGCAGGCTGCATTAGAGCCTGTCTCATTTTTAGGATTTTTACACTGTGGGAAATGGAATAGAGATTTAGAATCTGCATTTGTGAAGCAACAATCCATAACATATGTGGCACTGCATACTTCCAGCTAAGACATGGGATGATGACCCAACACCACAGAAAATGCATCCACCCAGACCCAACATCAGGGCAAGGATCCTGTACTTTCAGGTAGGATCCATCCTTTGAGGCCATGAGATCTTAGTCTGCAAACAGGGAGTCCCTTCCCATGAGGCATGGTGAGTGGAGCCACAATAAATCCTGGTTAAGCGGCAGATAAGGTTTCCCATCTTCAGTAGAGTATGTTTGGAAACTGTGCATAGCTAACATTTGAGGTTTGCCAGTTTGAACTCAGACCAGATAGGAAAGTTCATGAAACTCTCATTTCCAATTAACTACCAAGCAAAAGCCAAAGGTAAAGGTGAAGCTCAAGAGAGTTAGAGAGCCATCAAGTAGAGCAATCACTATGGGACAGCACGCTTGGGCACACATCCCTAAAGAGTGAGTGGATACAACTTAAAGCATCCACTCTATCAAGCCATGAAAACAATAATGTGATTCAACCTCTACACTGGCAGTGGGCTACCACCTGAAGAGGCAGGCATTGGGAAAGTCTCCTCTCC
>NW_012267567.1:41090-64690 GCF_000151885.1 Dipodomys ordii | reverse complement strand
ACAAGATCTGTAACGGACAAGATAGGACCAAAGTTAGATAAATGGTAGTTTCCTTCCCCGTCTTTCACTTCCTCGAGCAAGATCTAAAAATATATCCTATAACCAAGTATAGCCATTCCTCTTTGTGGAAAACTCAGTCACATTTTCATGCTTCCTTCTCTCTCCATTCACAGGGTTCCCACATATACCAGTGTGGCAAACAACACTGACTTGGCTCTTTGTCTCTAGACAATGGAGAACAAGGCAGACCACATGCCATGATCAGTGTTGAGAGAGGGGTCCAGGTATACCAAGAAATGGATTTAGCATCTAAGTAGGTGACAGCTCCCTGAATTGCTCTCTGCTTGATATCCTGCACACAAAGTGAGTGGAACATCATCTCTTTTGGTAGCTAAAGAGTTTGCCAATGGCTCTGATTTGAGAATGAATGATTGAAACATGAAGTTCTGCTGGACAGACTCCCTCACACCCACCGCATTTCACAGAGATGTGTGATCAGATCCCCTTGGAATTTGGAGTTGATGTGGCAGACACACTGTAATGGCCCCAGAAAAGCCACCCTCCTTCCTATTTTCAGAGCACCACGTGACCTATGCATTTCATCTTTTTCTCTGGCCCCTATGGAAGTTCATGGCTCAATTTAAAGAACAGTTGTAGGCACCCTTGCAATCCTCACAATCCTTTTTCTATTCATGATAACTTTTTTAATCTATTACTTTTAATTTTTTAAATTATCTTTAAGCAGTTGTGCAAAGGAGTTCCCATTTAACAAAGCAGTTTATAAATATATCTTAATCAGTGTCACCCCTTCAACATTCTCACACATCCCTCCTCTACTCAACTCTTCTTTCACACTTCTTCATTTTGTAGGATATACATTGGATTCTTGTCTGCATTTCTCCCTTTTTCTCTTCATTTGTCTATACCTTTCCTCTTGGCCCCCTCATCCCTTTCAAGTACTTGCTTCCTGGTGTTTTATTTTGCTGGACTTTGATTGGCTTTCTAAAGAATTACATTTTTGACATCTCCCTTAAATAAATCTACTGTATTTTTGTTAATGCATTTATATAACTTGCATACTACTCAATATATGTATTATGTGTTTCTAAGATGAATATAGATTCTACATATTAGGTAAACATGGTTCCTTTGTCTCTCTGGGCAGGCATTGCTTTTGTTGTAAACTTAGATCGTACTGAGAGAAGAGAGACATAAGAATTATCAAGATTACAAGGGAAGTAGATGCTCTTTGAACGGATAATATGTGCCAGGCAATTTATATGCATCATCTTATTATCAATGAGGAAATTCCTAGAATGGTGACCATTTTACAGATGAGGAAATTGAGGCTTAAATTAGTGTCCTAATACCTCAAGTCAGAATGGATGTCATTTAGAAAACAAATGACAAAAAATGTGAAGATGCAAAGGGAAAAGGAACTCTTATTCACTGATGGTAGTAACATAAATTAGAACAGCTAGTGTTGGAAGCAAGTATGTGATCAAGTTATAGCACTTCTGGGTATATATGATAAAAGATTCAAGTCAGCTTGCTATAGAGGTACATGGGTGCTAGTGTTTATTGTAGCACTATTCACAGGCAAATTATGGAATCAATCTAGGGTTTCCTTGGTAGATGAACTGATAAAGAGAACATGGCATGCATATACAATGGAATATTTTTCAGATATCAAGCATAATGAAATTATGTCATTTGAATGAAAATTGATAAAAAACAGAATTTGTTATTTCAAGTGAAATAAGTCCATCCCACAAAGAGAAGCATTGTATGCATATTTTCTTTAATTTGTAAAACAAAGCATCCAAGGTCAGGACTACTAGGAATGTAGAAAAGGAAGGTAAATTAAGGAGGTCAAGAAGGGGAACAAGAAATACAGTGGCAGAGGCAAATTTGACAAAAATACATTATATGCACATATAGAAATATCATTATGAAACATTTTCTAATGTACAATTTAATATATAGTATTTTTAAAAAGTGTCATAACTCAGTTAAGACAAGATAACTGAGAAGCCGAGCAAGACCTTAAATCCAATTTAACCAGAACTGCGCCCTAGACCTCCTTGTGTGCTTTAGAAAGGCTTACTGTGGTGCTGATGGAGACTTTCTAGGAGAATAGTTCTGAAAATGGTGCACAGCTCGAATTGCCTGCAGATTTCTAGAATGCAGGGAATTGAGTCTTATCCATAAAGTTCTACTTTCAGAAGGCCATTGTAGGGGCCCAAGAACTTGCATTTAAGCCAGCTCTGATGTCATGCTGGTGCTGCTAGCTCTTACCACTACCAGTAGGAGATTTCAAAACTGGTTCTTCATGAAGGCAGTACTGAACAATGTTGGAAACGTCTTGTGATGCTCAAGTATTATGTAGAAATAAAGATACCAACTTGGCTTGACAAGGCAAAGTTTCCTTCTGCATGTTACTGATAGGGAGCCAAGTAAGCAAAAGCTCCAGGTGGGCATTTTGTCCAAACTTATTCCAAGTAAATTACTGCCATTGTTCTAATTGGTC
Source organism: Dipodomys ordii (assembly GCF_000151885.1). Taxonomy (NCBI): domain Eukaryota; kingdom Metazoa; phylum Chordata; class Mammalia; order Rodentia; family Heteromyidae; genus Dipodomys; species Dipodomys ordii. Next base: position 62,160 of record NW_012267567.1, on the reverse strand, counting down.
AGGACTTTAGGTTCACAACTTGTAGAGTTGACTAGTTTGAAAGGGGTTAAAAGTTTATCTGAGAAATCAACCAAAACAGGACACCTGTGGCAAAAGCTGGAAAACAAGTCTTACTCATCTAGCATTCTACCACATTCTGAGTTATGACTGTAGCAACTAGAATGATAATTCTTACAACAGCTTAACTAAAATAGCTTCTTGTAAGATGGCAGTGTTTATGTCAAGCAACCAGTTTTACAGCAAACATCCTGACTCCTAAATAGCACTGAAACATAAGTGATTTTGTTCAGGGACTAATAAAATAAGAACCAGGGAAAGATTACAGATCACATTCATTAGATATTTACTGAATTCCAGCCATTGTTCCTTCAGCAAATTTGTTAGAATTGTTGAGATTAACTGGACCACACATGCTGGGGAGAGGTTCAGCAACTAGTGCTTCTGCTTTTGTTACTTTGCCCATTCTAGGGCTTGAGCTCAGTGGTAGAGCGCTTGCCTTGCATGCCTGAGGCCCTGGGTTCGATTCCTCAGCACCACATAAGCAAAAAGAAAAAAGCTGAAGTTGCACTGTGGCTCAAGTGGTAGAGCACTAGCCTTGAGCTGAACAGCTGAGGGACAGCACCCAAGCCCAGCGTTCAGGCCCCACGACCGGAACCCCCCCCCCCAAAATAAAAGGTGGAACAGATGGAAAGAGAGGATCCAGAATTTGAAACCAAGACTCAGATTCTAAAATCCATGTTCTTACCCATTGGTTGGTGGAAGTCCACACCTGTTGGAGCTCAGTGACCACAATGCAGGAGTACAGACTTTCTCTTTGGTGATTTACAAAATGATGTTTCCCTGTGGCCTCTTTATTTTATGCAGTAATACTTCAGTTGACATTATTAATTTCATCTCCAGACTGGAGAGGAGAAAACCACACTGCTGGAGAAGCTCACCTCAAAGACGGCTGTCACCTAGGGCTTGGAACCTACACCCTCAGATCTCTTGTCCAGAGGGGGCAGGAAAAGGATCTTGAGGTAAAGGTGTGTTTCATCATCTTCATTATTAAGCCCTCATTTTTCCCCATCTAAGTCTGAGAATATAGTTCAGCTATTACTGAAGTTTCTGGATTTAGGAAGTCATTCTATGTGTTTAGCTCCCTTCAGAGTACTGAATACAACTTTTGGAACTAGGGAAAGCTCATTTGAGAGCTTGATGCTTTAACCTCAGCTTCTTTTCTTGGGATACTGTAGTTCTAAAATTCAGATGTGTGTGTGTGTGTGTGTGTGTGTGTGTGTGTGTGTGTGTGTGTGTTTGTGTGTGTGTGTGTGCATGTGCACACGTGCCCGTGCATGCATGTGCACACTCATGTGTGAGCTTGCTGTTCTGTAAGGTTTCATCTATCTCAGGGTCTGGATGCTAACCTTGAGCTATTTTACTCAAAACTAGCAGTCTACTACTTGAACTACTGCTCCATTTTGAGCAATTTTCGTGGTTCATTGCAGATAAAGGACATTGGATATTCCTGTCCAAGCTGTCTTTGAACTTCAATCCTCATGTACTAGCCTCCTGAATAGCTTGGATTACAGATGTGAGCAGTGGTTCCCAGCTCCCTTCAGTTTTGAATATGGGCAACAGAGTGCCTATGATGTTGTCACTCAAAGAAACATCACTTTATAGACCTTTCAAAAAAACATTTGTATTTGCCATTACTTTGAAAGGATGAAGTTTTAAAACTACCAGTAGATTTTTATTAATCATGTATTAACAAATGAGCATATTTATTATTATTTTTCTCATTTTTATTTTGTTAAATACTACTGGTTATCAACTATAAGAGCTCCTGTTGACTCACCTCTATAAACCTAGCTACTCAGGCAGCTGAAATACAAGAATTGTGGTTCAAAGCCAGCCCTGGAAGAAAAGTCTGTGAGACATTTTATCTCCAGTTAACCAGAAACAAAAGATGGGAGGGACCTATTGCCCAAGTGGTAGAGCACCAACTTGAAAAGATAGTTAAGGGACAGTTTTCAGGTCCGGAGTTCAAGCCCTAGTACCAGAACAGGAAAACAAAAAACAAAAAAAAAAAAACAAAAGATCTTTGTTTCCTTGTGTATGTTATTTTGGTTTTAAAGATATTTTATTATACAATGTATTTCTCTGTAAATGTTGGAAAAGATAAAAAGTAACCTACTATAGTGTTCTTATATGTAAAGTGGTATAATATCATTTGAGTTTAGATTATGTTATTAAAATATATGTTCTAGATAGGTGCTAATGAATTATACCTGTAATCCTAACTTTCAGGAGACAGAGATCTAAGGATCTTGGTTTGAAGCCAGCTGAGGAGATTATGAGAATCTTATATTCAATAAATTATAAGAAAAGCCAGAAGTGGAGTTGTAACTCAAGTAGTAGTACAGTTATCTTAAGTTTAAAAGAAGCGCAGGGATAGTGCCAAGGCACTGAGTTCAAGCATCAGACTGGCACTGCCCCCCCACCCCACCCCATATATGAAAGTGTCATAAACTCCAAAACAAACACTGGAAAAACTAAGAGTAGTGAGCTAATGAAGAAGATCAATGGAAACATGAAAAAAATGCACAATCCAAAGGAAGACAATAAGAGGAAAGGGGAACAAAGATGACAATTGGAAGATAAAAAGCAAATAGACAAATATAATGAAATTAATTATATCAAAATTCACATTGAATGTAAGTGCTATAATCCTTTTAGTTGGTAGTCTAGATTGACTGTTTAAGAAAGCAGGGTCCAACTCCATGCTGCCTGCAAGCAACCCAGTTTAAATGTAAAAACACAAAGTAAAAAGTATAAAACATATGATAACACTAGTCAAAAAAACATGTCAGTGGCAACATTAATAGCAATCAAGGTAGATTTAAAATCAGAGAATGATTATGCATACAGAAAGACATTTCATAAGAAAAATTCACTTCTGAAGAGATTACAACATATTTTTCCTGTCATTGGGGCTGAACTCTGGGCCTGGGCGCTGTCATCAGCTCAAGGTTAGTGCTCTACCACTTGAGCCACGGCACTAGTTCGGGCTTTTTCTGATTGTGTGGTACTAAGGAATCAAACTCAGAACCTCATGTATGCAAGGCAAGCACTCTACCATTGAGCCCATTTCCCAATCCTAATTACAATATTCTTAAATGTCTGCATACCTTGTGAGAGAGTTCCAAACAGTGTGAAGCAAAACAGTATAGAAATGTGAGGAGAAATAGAACCACAATTAGTAGAGTACAAAATCTCTTTCTCAACCATTGATAGGACACACAGAGAATCAGCACAGAGATGGTAGACTTGAATGTCACTATTAACCAAAATGTCCTAATTGATATTTATAGGACACTATCCAGTAACAGTTGAATGTGCATTATTTTTTAGTAAATATGGACTATTTACCAAAGTAGAGAAAATTTTAGGCCAGAATCAATTCTCCATCCATTTAAAGTTTTTGTTTTGTCTGGGCACCAGGGGCTCACACACTCAAAAATCTCAGCCACTTGAGATTGGCAGCCTGTATATACACATAATACCTCATCTCAACCAATAGCTGAACATGGGTGATACATGCTTGCCTTCTCATCTATGTGATAGGCTAAGATTGAGAGTATCATGGTTCCAGGACAGCCAAAACAGAAACATCCAAGAGACTCTTTTTCAGTGATGAAACTGAGTATGATTACATACATTTCTCATAAGATAGAAAAGTTATAATAGGAATTTTGAGATTCAGCTCAGTGCAATAGCACTCTACTGTCAAGTGCAAAAGCCTTCAGTTCAGTTCTCATCTCTGCAAAATATAAAAATAATTATAAAAAATAGGAAGTTCACAGCTCAGGATTATGCCTTGATGGAAAGTGAGAATTTTCCTTAAGAAAAGAAAAGAAAACCCAAAAAGGAAAAAGAACTAGATGGATATCAGTGAAGAAGTGCCTGCCTATTAAAAGTGAATCCCTGAGTTCAAATCCAAGTATTGCCAGAAAAAGAATTGACCACATGTAGAAACTCAGCACCACCAGCTTGTCCCTGAGGCTGAGTAGAAGAAATAGCCAGGCAGCTGTCAGCATTGTTTGGCATCTGCTATCCTGGCTGTGACCTCCCAGCTCCCCCAGAACAAGGGAACATGGCACATGGCCCCCCTCAACTCATAGCAGCCCATATCCTAAGCATGACATGCTGCCCAGATGTTCACCAGATGACCAGTGACAAAACATTTATCTTAAAAAAACATTTATCTCCTTCCAAGTCTGAGCCACAGGAAGACTCCAGGAATCCAAGATGGATACTGACCTTCCAGGCAAGTTCATCATCATTGGGGGATACTGCAAAGGGTGTCAGACATGACAGCCAGCAGGACTTCATGCTCACCCTAGGACCTTGATGCCCTAGGCCCTGTGCCCTAGGCAGACATCATTTCTGCAATTTAATGTTCCATTTTCATTCATCCAACTCATCATTTATGTGATTGCTATACATAAGGGCAATTTCTCCATCTGAAGCTTCAAGAACAAAATTATTTCCACTTAAAAGTTAACAAGATGAATCTAGACATTACTAAAGAGGTCTGGTCCGGTCACCCACAAAAAGCATTCCATCATTCAAACTTATATTACATGACTTCTCTCCACCCACAGCCACTAATGAATTATAAAAAGTTTTCATGTAAACTAGCAAGTGGTAGACACTCTGAAAAATAAATTAATATTTCACTCTTCAGAAAGATCTCACTGCAGTAAGTCATAGATTCAGTGATCCCAGAGGTAAAATAAGATAGTGTTAATAAAAATGATTGAGTTGAGAGGCATGTTAGACAAATCTAAGCTGATGAACACTTACCTGGTGAAGTATTTCTTGAATATCTGGGAGCTGGGTTACCAGCATTATCCACTTTTCTTCAAACTGTGCTAAGAAAGCCCAAAGTGTGGCCATGTCTGCTGCTTTCAGGTAAAGAATTGGTTTCCAGAACTCAGAGCTGCAGATTTCCAAGGAGAACTGTTGGTCCATGTCCTTGGAAAATTCCTAAAGAAAGATTTCCAGGATCAGAGACTTATCAAATTTAAGTATAGTCAGAATAACTATGTAGAGTACTAAAAACTAAATACAGCAACATTTTAATACAGGTACAGGTACATTTACACACAACATACACACACATTTATTTATAAGTTTTAGCATTATTCTAGGTACCTTGTAGACACTAGAGAACAAGAAATTTGTTACCAGGTAGATTTCACTTTTGAAAAATATATAAGCCATTTCAATTTCCTCCTTTGTTTTGGTCCAAGACTAGGACTCAAAGTCAGTACCTGACGCTTTTGCTCATTGGCTAGTACTCTATCAATTGAGCCATTCCTCTAACGCAGCCATTTGAATTTCAAATTTTATAAGGAAATATAAAACCCAACACAATTAACATAAAATTTTACTATAGTCTATTTCAGTCCTACAATAATTTATTACTAGAATAATTATATTATCAAAGGCATATTATCTTATTTTTTTCTTAATGGTATAGGTGATGAACCATTACATAAATAGGGAAATAGGTACATTACTTTTTAGACACTGTTAGCCGCTCCCGCATTTTCTCCTGCTTACCACTCCCCACTCTCCTCCCCGCCAGTTTGTAAAGTTCATTTCCAACATAGTGTCTAGTTAGTATCATTGTTGCATTAGTTCATCCTTTGTCCTACTGCAATCTAAAATACTTAAGATAGGTTTTTCAAAACCTTATTAGAGTATAATATTTTATATTATGACTAAATCTGTACCATCACCACCACCGCCACCACAATGGCTTTTCAAGCTCTTCTATTGTCCCTGAATATTCTGTTTTTAATTTACTAATTTACAATATTTCTTTTAAAAATTATGTTGCCGGATGCTGGTAGCTCACACCTGTAAACCTAGCTACTCAGGAGGCTGAGATCTGAAGATCGCGGTTTAAAGCCAACCCAGGCAGGAAAGCACATGAAACTCTTGTCTCCAATAAACCACCAGAAAACCGGAAGTGGCGCTGTGGCTCAAGTGGTAGCCTTGAGCCAAAGAGCTGAGCGACAGCATCCAGGCCCAGAGTTCAAGCCCCATGACCAACAAAAAATATATATATGATGTTATTAAAAATGTTTATTTAACATATTTGAAATTTTCCTGTGTGTAAATTTTTTCAGCTATATTTAAAAATTTAAATTTATTATCAAAGTGAGTTTCCATAGTTACAAACCATGAAAAATAAGAAACAAAAAACTAAGGGAGAAAGACCAAAAAAAGATTTCATACCTACATTTGTGTGTTTATTTCCTTAGGTGCATCATGGATAAAACCCAGGACTTCATGTATGGTAGGCAAACACTCAAACACTGAGTGCAGTCCCAAATTCCAAGTTCATTTTATAGTACAAAAAGTATCTTTTTTCTTTACTCTTTATTATTCATTCATTATTATTATTATTTTGTTTTTTGTAGTGGGGCTTGAACTAGAGCTCTTTTTGCTCCTAACATTCTACTATTATGAGCCATAGCTCCACTTACCTGTTTTCTGGTGGTTAACTGGAGACAGAGTCTCACGGGCTGAGTAGTTAGGATTACAGGTGTAAAGGATTATTCTTTATTGTTATTATAAAGGTGATTTATACTGGTGTGGGCTGGCTGGCATGGAGGATGCTGCTTCCCTCCCACCCTACCTCCCTGCATCCCTGGCACTGGACTGCCTAGCCATGGTCGTTCATGGGTTCAGGGCCCTGCTTGCAGGCCATGAGGGAAGGAGGTACCAGGGGGAAGGGAGACCCATGGGGTGCCACTGGCCCCTACGTGAGGTGCAGGGGCAGTGCTTGTGGCCTGGCCACAGCAGCAAGGGCAGCAAGGGGATGGAGCTCATTGCCATGGGCCTGGCAGGGCTGCAGGAGAAGGTGTTTGCTGGGCAGTCAAATATCTATTCCTACATGAGCCCCAACAAATGCTCTGGAATGTGTTCCCCTTCAGGAAGAGACCTCACACATCACAAAATCAAGTGCCAGAGGAAACCATTAGCTGTAATCTACAAAATGCAAGAAGAAAATAGAAATGCTGGAAACATGACAAGAAGCTGGCTTCCTGGCTACATGGAGATGGGGGAGGAGCTGCTGTACAACTACTGTGACCACAGCAAACCTCCATTGAGGCCTACCTGTGGCTCAAGCAATAACCACATTGCCCTCCTGGGCAAGACTATGTGCCTTCAAAATGAAAGGATTATCTTTTACACATTTAATCTTAGAAGATTACTTCAGAATTTTTGAAGTATATTAAGATGCCTTCTTACTGTAATATTTGATATCTGTTACAGGTTCCTGAGCAGGCTTGAGCAGATGGCCTTATATTACCAAAACTTTTATATAGTACTTGCTTTTTACTTTTTTGCATACAAATGGAATATTTGTGCTTCCCATCCATGCAGTCCAGGACTCTACAGAGTTTTAGAAGGAAGAGTCAGGCATGAACTAGGAAGCTGGCAAGTGTGCCCTAGAGCTGTTCTGGAACATGCAAGGGTGCAGTGTACCAACCTGGTCTGGACAGACGTCTCCAAGCTTTGACAGGCCCACATTGAAGTATGAATATGTTTTTTAAAAGATTTCCAGTAAGTTAGTTTACACTTCTGCTTTCTCAATCTTAACGACCTGCACCAGCCAGCTTGCATGGAGGGACCCAGGTGCACTTCCCCAGAGGCAGCTGGTTCAGGCACCTCAAATTGGAACATGAGGTGGAGACCTGCTGGGGGAAAGGCACTGCTCCACAAGCCTGGGAGGGCTTTCCTGAAATGGAGTTCCTTATAGAAATGTGAACACTGAGCTAATAATAATAATAATAATAAAATTTAAAAACTAAACTTTCAAAAACAAACAGAAAACAACTTACATGCATATAGGTCTGGCAATGGATGCAGTTTTTGGTTTCATTTGGGGTTTGTTTTTTGTTTTGTTTTTGTAGAGGAGAATGAGGTGATACTCTACTCTAATCCAAAATAAAGTTTTGTAGAGGACCAGAAATTACTTACCCAATGCCCCACCCACCAAGTTGTGCTGGGTTAGAGTTCCCAGCCTGCTGTGGAGAACTTCTGCCTGTCAGAGCACAGCCTCAAGCTGAAGCAGGGTCCAAGGAGCCCTGCCCCAGTCACCACAGCCATCCATGGCCCTGGGTTAACATTAAGTTCATTGAGTGTGATAGCAGAAGCAGAAGATGCCTCCTCCATCGTCATTAGGGACCAGTTTTCTCACTGCTCACATCCAGGCCCCATCTCCTGCCTGCCCTGCACCCGGGTAAGTGTGAATAGAGACAGGTATGAGAAATGGCCCTTGTCCTCAATCCTCCACTCTGGACCTTACCATGGTGCTACTTAAGAAAGACTTCCCTCACAAGCCGCTAGCATGGTCAGTATTCATCAGACTGGAGGAGGTTCTGAAAAGGGTGTGTAAATGTGAGATGAAATGACTTAGTTGTAACTGTTTGTAGCTTTGTAATTAAGCAAACAAAAAAGGAAATAAAACTTGACACATTTATAAGATTATTTCTTTGTTGCTTTGTATGTGCCTCCCCCACAGTATAACCCCTGCTTTCACTGTATTTGATGTCGGTATAATTTGTGGAGGGGAAGGGGAAAAACAAATCGTTTAAATAGGGATACAGGTGGACCCATTGCAACAATGAGATGTACAAGTCTTTATGTCAAAAACGAAATTCACAATTTTGGGGGGGGTGAGGGGGGGAACGGGGAGGATTGGGTGGGGGTTCAGAGTGAGGATGGAAAGGGATGGGAAGGGGAAACAAAGGAGGAGGCTACAATGCTTGATAAGAAATGTACTCATTATCTTGCCCATGTAATTGTAACTCCTCTGTACAGTATGTTCACAATTAAAAAAAACTTGAAAATTATTTATCATAAAAATGAGAAAAATTAAATTCTTTATTCTAGGACAAAAAAAGGTTATATACACAGGGGTTACAGTTACATAACTCAAGTAATGAGTACATTTCTTTTTAGACAATGTCACACCTTTCCCTCACTCACTCTCAGTTTTACTCTTTTTTTCCATGACAAGAAAATATTTTATTGTTTTTGTTGATATATGTTGAATTTCCACTTACTTTCAATCATAAAATAAAATAACTTAATCATAAAAATTTGTGATCAAAAAATTCTTGATACTTTTCCCTTGATGGTTATTCCTGGCCAGTAATTATCTAAGCATGTTCTATTGCAACTTATAAAAAAGAAACTTGTCTATGTTGCTCCTGATTGTACCCATGTCTAGAGATGCATTGAGGGACTGTTCGTTCCAGTAATTCAAAATCTGCTGAGTAGATTCCAAACACTTAGTTAACTCATCTGAATCTCTGATATAATTCACAGGAGCAAAGTGGGAATGAAATAAAATGATAAGTGCACTCTGCTAATGGCAGATACATCAGCATCTCTCCTTCTGCTGTTAGTGTACATTTTACTATCACAAATCAATTATAGTGACAACAGGGGATATACCATAGAGGGAAGAACATACAAAGGAAACAAAAAAATATCACATAGTACATTCAAAACAATGACAACAAAGAAAAATTTCTTGTGTTCATATTTTGGGGTTCATTTCATTTAGCATTATCTTATGTGGACATATGTACATAGTTTTTGAGCTTTTCCACTCATCTCATAAAATTATCTTAGATGTACACTAATTATTGCAAATGAGGGAAGCCATATTTATTTTGGTCTGGCTTACTTCACTTAATATTATTTTTTCCAAATTTTTCCATTTCCTAACAAATGTGGTAGTGACATTCTTTCTGATGGAAGCACAGAATTCCATTGTGTGTGTGTGTGTGTGTGTGTGTGTGTGTGTGTGTGTGTGTATCTCACATTTCCTTGATCCATCATCTACTGAGGGGCATCTGGATCAGGGTTGGTTCAATATCTTTGCTATGATGAATAATTCTGCAATAAACATAGTTGTGCTGGTTGCTTTAGTATGGCCTTGTTTGTGATCATTTGAGTAAATGACCAACAACTTCGAGGTGGGAGTGAGGGAGGTGGGGGAGGGAAGGGATAGTGGGAGAACAACCAGGGAAGGGGTAACAATGCTCAACAAGAAAAGGACTCCAGGATTTGAACCAGAGGAATCTTCACAAGGACCAACAAACATGAAAGCAAAACTGCAAACTCAACTGCTGCTGGTAGAGAGGTGGCATTTCCTACCGAGTTTCTACTCCAAATATACCTGGTCTGCACACTAATGTCCACAGCACTACTTGAAAACTAAAGACAGATGAAAACTAAGCACTTACAGATATTTGTTTTAATACACACGTTAATATTTCATATCATGCAAGCCATTGGTCATTTTTCTAGTTATTCATTGTGTTTGAGAATTGAATAATACTGTAGGATAGTTGAATAAATGAGAAGGGAACAGAAATAAATGTGTTAATTACCAATATGTTTGAAAAAATGGTGGAAAATATTTTCAAAGTGATCAAATACTCCTTTCTGCCTTTAATTCTGCTCTAGACCCTAATAATATAATTCACATGCAGCACTCTGATGATTTGGCTTCACAGCTTTTGCACAGTAATCATGGGTGTGCTAAGGCACAGATCCAGCTGTTGACTTGACCTCACTTTGAGTGCATTATGACTCAATATCTTAGTCAGGCTATGTGGATAGATCTTGAACTCTTACTTCAGCTGGGACCAATGGTCAAATTTCATCTCTATCTAAGAAAGCTCCTGTAGATTAGAAAGGGTTTCCCGCATGCTGAACTCTACAGCCCCTCACACACTCATTCCAATGCTGTAACATGTTTATCTGTGATGCTGTTTAGGGGTCTTACTAAGAATTAAGAGGCAGTGGAATAGTGAAATGTAGCAAAGCAACAAGCTTATATAAAGCTAAATTAGAGAGGAGTCTAAAAGCCTGGAATATATGAAATTCCTCAGGGAAGTGCTTCATTTATTTTTCTTTTCCCCTGGCACTTATTAAGTGAGTCAGCACCCCCTGTGAATTTGGGAGTTCCTCAATGGTGTCTGCCACTTGCAAGGGTAGTGGTAGTAAGTTGATTTGTCATGCCTAGTCATGCAGCAGGCACTATGTATCCACACATTTAGAGAATTGTAAGAAAAAAAACATTTCAGTAGGAAGTTAAAGAAGCATTAGATTGGAAATCCAAATTGTTATGAGAAGCCTTGGTATGAGAACACACAACAATCATCAAAAACTGGAGATGTGGCTCATGAGCTAGATTATGCCTTTTTTTTGCCATTCCTGGGGCTTGAACTCAGCTTTTTTGCTCAAGGTTAATACTCTATACCACTTGAACTACAGTGCCACTTCCAGCTTTTCTGTTTATGTGGTGCTGAGGAATTGAACCCAAGGCTTCATGAATGCTAGGCAAGCATACTACCAGTAAGCCACATTCCCAGCTCATAGATCACCAGCTTTGAGAGAATACCACCAGGAATGTGTATGGAGCCCTGAATTCTAATCTCACTACTGGGGACCACACAAAAAAGTGAAAAGGATAGTAGGAAATGAAGGAAAGAAAGAAGCAAAGTTTCAAAATATGGAAGGGAAGGGAAGGAAGGGGAGGGAGGAGGAAAGTGCTTAGTTGCACTAACAGTTTTTCTTTTCCTCAAGGTGACTTCACAATCTGGGCATCTGCTAATGCTCACCAGGTCACCCTAAGTAGATGGCAATTGTCTAGGTGGGATGGTTGCCAACCAGATTTCCCATGCCTAACAATGGAAACAAGGAAGAAATCTGTGTTTTCTTGCAGTATATAACTATGAAGAAGTATCCAGGCAGGCAGAGGGATTCTGGCTGTTGGTCCCTCTGCAGGAAGGATCAGAGATCATAGTATGCCCTACCCCCATCAGACTAACCTCCCCATGGCTACCGCTTCCACTCCCATCCTGAGGTGTCCAGTCAGCTCCACACCTCTAGTGTTGGCAGCACAGAGGATCCAAGGTATTCCTGGGCCATGTCTAGAAAGCCACCCCTGCAAACGAGCAGAGCATTGAAACACCTCCAAGTCTTCCTGGTATCATAGCTATCAAATATGCAGATTGGGGCTCTTTTCTGTAAGTCTGGGTCTTTTAGCAGATATTGTATGGGAAGAGCCAAAGTAGGCATGACTACTGATCCCTCATCCAATTCCTCTTCCCCATGCAGAGAGGCCAGGAGAGTCTCTCGATTATACACTGTTGCAAACCTGTTCCCATAATCACTTCAAAGACTGGAGATGCTCACTCAGGGGAGAAGATAGAGTGTGGGTGGAGTGTGCTAGGTGGTGGCAGAAAAGAGGGCACAGGGTTGCAGTACTGGAAGAGAAACCTCCTATCATCTTTCACGATTCTGGTTATAGCAAAGAGATTAGTTGGAAAGCATGTGTGTGCCAAGGCCATTTGTTCATGCCTGTAATCCTAATCAGGAAGCTAAGATGTGAGGATCAATGTTCAAAGCCAGCTAAGCCATACAAGTCTGAGAAACTCTTTCATTTAACCAGCACATAGACAAACTGAAATAGGTATACACACACACACACACACACACACACACACACACACATTATGGAAATGTGTTATGTATGTGAATGCATTTTGTGTACAAGTGGAAGTTTGTTATAAATGTAGATCCTGTTGAAGATTTTACTTAGAATTTTCAATTTGTTCTAATGCCCAGAGTCTGATTTTTCTTACATTCATGGCTTTGTTTTACAGTGGTATTATTGAAATGACATACTTCGGAGAACAGCCAGAACCGAACTAGGCAGAATGTGATTCTCCCTGGACTTTTATAGGCTCAGCTGAAAAATGCCATGTAGGTGGGGTCTTGCACAGGAATGGTTGTAGCAGTAACTCAAAGTTTTGTTGTATGGAGTTGGGTATCAGCTATATTCTCAGGAAGTTTGTAAAATTACAACTTTTTCAGTCATGTTTTTAGTAATAGGTTTGAACACTTTCATGAGAATATTGTTATTTTATTTATTTTTGTGCCAGTACTATGCTCTTGCTCAGTTTCTAACTTCCCCATAGTTGGCATTGTACCTCTTGAGCCAAACCTCCACTTCTGGCTTGTTCCTTGTTAATTGAAGAAGAGTTTCATGGACTTTTCTAATTAAAATGTCTTCCAACTGCGAGTCTCAGAATCTGGTCTTCTAAGTACCTAAGTACCTTCGAAGCCTGAGAAAGGCATCCAGATATACAGTTTTTAAGTGTAACACAACCACAATTTCAGTGATATTGTTTTACCTGATCTTCAAATACAATATTATATTCACTAACTTACATAAGTCTCTCTTGAGTTTTGTGTAACATGTATCTGAAATGTGATATTTGAAAAAAAGAGAACCACAAGCAGAAATTTTGGTATTATTTTTATTTTTGTTTTTCATTGTGTTGGTAAGTATTCAAGGCCAACAAAAAACTTTTGGAAGCACTAAATATAATAGCTTAATGATTTCCTACATAATTTCTGAATTGTATTGCTCTGTCAAAAATAAGTATCATATTTTAATGTTATTCCTAAGGATATCCTTTTCAGTGATAGCCTTATACATTTTGGTAATCAAATTTATATTACTAATAGTTTCAAAGTTATTGATATTTGATCTGTTGGAATACTTGAAGCCTTGTCATTGACATTGAGTGAAAACTGGGTCACAAGGACTTGGATGTGTGTATATATTTGATTTCTACAAGTGTATGATAAAGTCATGGTCTGAGTTTTGGTGGTATTTTCAGCCTCATTGATGTTAAGTTTTTTGTATGATATTGCAGCATTGAGCGGCATTGGAAAGAAAGACAGTGAGAAGCAAAGGGAGGCTCACCATCAGCATGGTCTTTGTGTACCTCCTCAGGTTCCTTTCCCTAAAGGAGGTCTTGTTGTGTTCACTGCTTATATTTGTTCTCTCCTCTGTTCCTGGACTACCACCAGGGAAATTCCTCTTCAGTAAGATTTTCAGCTTTGGAAGATTTTTTTTTGGTAACAGTTTTCTCCATTTTGTTTCTTATGATAGAATGAAAAGGTAGGTGCCACATTGTCAGGACCTCTGCAATCACTTGATCTCCTTGTTTCCAACAACTTTCAGAACTGTTTCTACTTCCTAAAACTGCTAGTTGTGGTGTAAGGCAGAAGAGTGGACCATAAGGGAGTACTTGAAAGCAGGTAATTTAGGTTTAACCTAAAGGCTACATTTTATTGTTAGGTTAGATAGAGGTACACAAGAAAAGAAAAGCCTCCCCTACACCGTTTCCAATCCAAGGCAATGCATGAGGTCACGGTGGATTTATATGCAAGGTATTCTAACAGTACCTGGCTGAATCATGTGGAATTGAGGACGAATGGGGAAAATTCTTGTGGGGTTGTGCACAGATTGATGGGACACCAGTGAAGACCTCCACCTCCCAAGTTAGTTCCTGAACAAAGTGACAGGTCACTCCAATGCAGATGCCCTAGATCTTCATGTGCTGATGCCCCAGAAACCTTAGCCATACTTCAGGCCTGAGAACAAAGGTGAAGAGGAAGATGGCCAATAGTTCATTATATTCTAAAGATGTGCTGATGTGCTATCTCTTAATTGCTTACATACAATACATTTCCTTTCTCTTCCTTCTCTGTGTGTCTTTATTTGATAAAAGGGGAAAGTGGCCAGATTGAAGTTGGGACTTCAAATCAATAAAAACCCACCCACAACAGCTCTAAAGTGTTGAAAGAATGAACTTGTTGCAAGGATTGCCTTGGAAAGACAGTCTTGCTGCTCTGGTTAGCCCAGGAGCCTGGGGAATGGTAGGGTTGAAATTCCTTTCTCATCTGGAATTTTGAAGGCTCGCAGAGGCTATTATAGCCACGGTTCAAACAGGAAGAGGCTTTAGTGTGAGGGCTAGTTGTGATAATGCCCTCATCAAGGGAAGTTGGCACACTGTTTCCTTTCATGTGTCCCTAATGAAAGAGCAGGCTGGAACAGTGATGTCCAAAGCAGTCACAATCGGTAAGTGTCATATGTAATTTCTAAATTCCTAATACCTTACTTCAGTAACTTAAACAGAACCAGGAGACATTTATTTAAAATTGTTTTATTAAAACAAAATTATCCAATTTATGTCACTTGAACATGTGTCAATTCAAAAGACTATGGAATTCTATATCTTAATTGTGTATCAAAATTGTGTATCACATTGTTATTTTTGGATTTAACTGAATATACTTGGTGTGTATTTTATCACTCTATTAAATCTTCATTTCACTACTTCATTCTATATTTTTTTACATTTTCTGATTTAATAGTATGTTTTTGTAATAATTTTATTGTATTTTTATGTGTTTGCTCATTATGGCATTAAATATATAAAGAATAAAATTTATTCTTACTAGGATAGGACTCAGTGTCTTCTGGAAAATACAGACTTAAGGATGTAAAATCATGAAGTGTGCAACAATGTGAATCACTTTAAATCACTTTCGAAAACAATTATTCAACAAAACTCTTTCTATCTTTCCCAGATTCCATTGCAAAAAACTTTTGCTTTTGTTGTAGCCCTTATTATGGACCCCTCCTTTCAATTGTGCAGCTTTAATCAATTTGCCATAGTTTAGCTTTTATTTTGGTATTCAATAAGGAATCTCACTGTATAATTTGAACACAAAGGGAAATTCCAGTTTTTGATAAAGAGTTCAATTTTCTGTGACAAAGGGAGACCCATGAGTAAACTGCCATAAAATACTCAATAATATTCATATAAAATATAAACTTATTCAACAAGTTTATATAATTACCACATAAATGTACTTCATAATATTTTTAAACCGCAATACAATTACATATCTATGTCATAAAATAATTCAAATCACAAGTATAGGATACTAATCTAAATCTATTGCATCATCCTCAATATAGCCTTATAAAAATTTTTGTTTTTTCATTACCCTTCACCTTGATCCTCTTTTTTCTCTTGCAGATAATGGTCTGGTGATGTCCCTAGAGTTTGGCCACCTCTCAGAAGCCTCTTGCCTTTTCTGCCTCTAGGTAGTCACTCACTTATAAGACCTGAAGGAATGTTCTCAGTTGACTTGTCCCAATGTGTCTGTCCCAATGCCTCAATTTGACTGACTGTGTCCACTCTTTCTTTGGCTGGTTGGGGTCTGTGGTAATAGCAAAAAGGGTGACAGGGACAGGCTAGAACTGCAGTATTATGAATTAATGGTAGCAGAAGAGAGTACTTGAAACTAGACTACCAGGGAAAGGATATAGGTGACTGAGACACAGGATTGGAGGGGCATGGAATTGGGTGGCAGAATTATGTGTGCAGGGATTGGGGTAGCAAATAGAGGCATCTGGAGCAGTTTATCAAAGAAAGGGTAGCAGAGACAGAGTGACAGAGAATAAGTTGTCAGGGATTAAGGTAGCACAATCAGGGTAGCAAGGACATGGGTGTGGGATCAGTGTAGCCAGTACTACGGTACCAGTGATTGGCATGGCAATGAATAGTGTGGTGCAGAGCTCTCGGCTTGCTCTCTAGTATTGGATGTTAGAACTTTTGAGACCTCCAACAGCTCATCATCAGCTCTTTGGAAGTGAGCATGTGCCATCTATCAATGCACATGCTAGGTGTTTCAGGTTCTTGGGAACCAGCTGTAGGATCTTGCCCTTATGTCCTTGAGAATCCAAACCCCACAATGCTGCAAAACAGGCTCCACATAGTGAGCTCTAATCACCTCTTGCAAGCCATACTACTCCAATCTACTGTTATTTATCATGGTTGCACTATGTGCCCTGAGATGTGCTCAGGGCACATAGTGCTCTGGGCAGCTACCAGCTTCTCACCCAAACATTCTGGGGCTCCCTGGTAAAGGACAACAACAGATCCTGCTACTTCTCCATTCTCTCACTGTGGTCCTGGACAAGCAGTCTGTGCTACTTTGATCTCCATATCCTCTTCAAGCCTCAGACCTTGCTCTGTATTCTCTCTTTAGGCACTCATTTGTTCAATCTGCCCCTCCTTTTCCTTCCAGGTGGTGCCCTCCATGTTCCCATCTTTGTTTTCGTCTTGCAATCTACCTGTGGCTTTTGCACCAAATCCTTGAAGTTCCTCAGCTCCCTCTCCAGTTGTGACTGATGCATGAAAAGCTTCGTCTCCCTTTTATGTCTGTTTGTCAAGGTTTGTTCTGGAATCCAAGGCAGTACTAGGTAACTAAGAATGTGGGTGGAGCCTAAATACTCCCCTACTATTGGTTGTAGAGAAAGATGCAAATGAGGTATCATCAGTCTCACATACTCAACCCCTAGGTCAGCAGAATAAAGTGATGTCACAATGGAGCCACCACCCAGCAGCTATAACAGTATGTGACCCAACCATAGATAATTTAGTTAGTAGAGAGTAGCCAAAACTATTGGAGTACATGCACAGATTTATAGAACACTACTAAGGGCATCCATAAATCAAGTTAGTTTATAGGCAAAGTGGCAGGCCAAGCTTAGGCTTTGCTCTACACCTTCCTGTTTGGCAGGACCCCTAGACATACCTCAAACCTAACGACATGGGTGAATAGAAAAGGAGGTGAGTATTGCTTAGTATTCTGAAGGTGTGCTGAGGTGCTGTATTGTCATGGCTGCCATCTAATAAATGTCCTTTCTCTGACCTTCATGATGTCGCTTTATTTGGCATAAGAGGAAGACTGGAAGATCTAACAAGAATACCTAGAATTTGGGCCAGGGGTTGTATACTCCATTTTGAGATCATGATAATCCCACCACTTACTGAGCTAGGGAGTTGGGTTAGGAATTCACAAGCTGATAATTGACTCCAATTTCCTTACCTAAAAACATCCCTCAGCACCCCTCATAATCCCACTTCCCAAATGTGTGGACAGCCTTAAAGTCTGTTCTCCTGGAGAAGGATTTGAGTATGGGATATCATCAACTTCTCATGTGTGGCTGCCTTATAAATGCTGATTTTCTCAGGCTCAAAACAACTTCAGTGGTGGGGATACTCTGTAACAGGTTATACAGAACTTGGTCAATGGTTCACACCCCTAGGTAGAACTGTCAAGTGCTAAGTACTACTGAGGGCTCACTTGCTGTCCATGGTATTACACCAAGGACTTCACTGTCAATGTTGCCCACAGTGACTAGGCCAACGCCTCTCAAAGAATCCAAGCCCACCCTGCCATGGCTGAGTCTCTGTGAGTTAATTATCATTGAACAACTATGTTTCACAGTCTGTGAGCCACTCACTTATATAGGCATATGCATTTTAGGACCTAAGTATAACTCTTTAGAACTCCTTTTCCTTCCTCCTGTGTTCTGTGAGCAACAGTTAGTACAGTGTATCTGTCTCCCAGGGGCTGTTTTTCTCTTCCCAAATTTCTTAGAATAAACAATAGGTGGAAGCTGCCATTAAAGCAAACAAGTATGAAATAGCACACAATGCTTCCCCTGCATTCCTGGACCTAAGAAGTTCCCAATTCTGAGCACAAACTGTTCAGGGTTGAGTTCTAAAAACTTCACCGATTGGTGAACTTAAAACACTTTTCACAAGGCAGGTATCATCCAGTACAATAGTTGCCACCTATAATCCTAGTTAGAATGGCTGAGATCTACTAGATCAATCAACTTACAGACAATGCAACACGGAAAATTCTAAGATATTAGTCCCAAAAGAAGAAACTGAGACAAGGGGTGACAAGTGGAAATGGGGGTAGCCTTAACTAAGAGAATGTTTCTCTGAGCAGAGACATGGGTATTTATTCCAACAAAGTTCTAGAGTTGTAGCTCATCAGTAGAGACTATCAGGTCAAGCCTGACTAAAGCCAATAATAAAACATATAAAAATAAAAACTTAGCTGGGTGCTCACACCTGTAATCCTAGATAATCAGGAGGATGAGATCTGAGGATAGCGCTATGATATCCTCTTTTAACACACTATGTGCTTTATCTAAGACTTAGTTAAGGTTCCTGTGTGCAAAGCTCACTCTCACAAGTAAATATTTGTCTGTCAAAAATAACAAAGTCTACAAAATCTACCTAATGTATCATCAGTAAATTTACAATAAATATTTGTTCAGTGTGAGTGTTCAGGCATTAGAGTAATTCTTTAAAAAATTATGTTGTCCTTCTTTCCACTTCAACAATTGAGTAGAAAATAGAGGCATCTCTGGATTCCTTTGGTTCTTTCTAAGTCTATATTTTCCAGATTGTTTTTCCATTGATGCAGAAAACTACAAAACTGTTGTTACTATTATGTATTGTATTGCTAGTATGTAGAGTAATTTTAAGCATTGAAAATGGATCAAAAGGATTTCAAACTTCATTTGTGTGAAAAACTTCCATTCATTATCTAAATTCAAAAAACAACAATTACTAAAGGAACTATTGCTTTGGTAAAAAGAAGAACATGCTAGTCAGAGATGGTCTCTTCCATGTAGGAATCTTGGAGGAGTTGAGTTTATAGTGTGCTGACTTTGAGAAGGAGGTTGCCATGATGTGTCTTTTTTAACACTTACTTTTTGTTTGGCAGTAGAGGCCTTGTGGAACAAACACATTTGTCTCTGATTGATTCTCTTTCAGAAAATCCATGGCTAAAATTGATTGCATAAGATAATAATTGTCCTCCTACCATTTCCTTCTTAGTAATTGTACTTATATTTGAGATTTTGGAACTTTTACCTGCTTATATGTAAGAGTCTTCTGTGGAGCGATTTAAAAAGATAAATGTCAGTATCTCTGTTATAAGGTAGTGATATAGGTGTTTCTTATACTTTACAATATAAGGTCAGTAACAATGATTATTTTAACAAATCTAGTTTAATTATGTAATCATTATGGTCTGGGAAGGTGGCTCAGTGGTAGAGCACTTGCCTTGCATGCATGAGGCCCTGGGTTCAATTCCACAGCACCACATAAGCAAAAAAGAAAAAAAGCCAGAAGTGGCGCTGAGGCTCAAGTGGTAGAGCGCTAGCCTTGAGCTGAAGAGCTGAGGGACAGCACCCAGGCCCAGAGTTCAGGCCCCACGACCTGACCCCCCCAAAAAATTATGTAATCATTAGACATTATGTTAATAGTGTCTGAGAAAATTCAAGGTCACTTTATTTTCAAGAGAAAGTCAAAGTAATCAGAATATTGATATTTTTGAAATGTATACAATGAGGCATGTATATTTCCAAAGGCAATGTTACCCACAAGACATTTCCAGAGTTTCTTATTTTGTCATGTATCTCATATAATTTTACTTTTTGTCTAAATTAAAGCTTACTATATATTTTTTCTGCTATTCATTTGTATTTATCATTAAATTGTATGCAAAGAAGTTTCAATTCAATGAGTGTTGTTATTAGTACAATAAATCTTGATTATTGTTGACTCTTTCATTGTTTTTCCCATCTTTCCCACTACTACCCATCCTCTCAAGTTATCTGGTTCCATTTTACATATGTACCATCAATGTAAGGGTTGTATTTGGTATCCAGTCTTTTCATTAATCTGTCCCCTTTTTTCTTAACCGTCTTCCCCAGCCAAATATGATTTCCCTTTGTGCTATTTATTTTCTTGCACTCTTCATTTTTTGTTATTCAAAGAACAGCCAGCACTGAAAAACTCTCATGAGTATACCAAGTTTAGTGTTTTTTTTTGAATTTTGTATTTATTTCAACTTGTACACAGGAGCTGACATTCAATACATTAGTGCATGAGTACAGTGGATTTTGATCATTGTCATCTCTTTCATCATTTCCCCAACCTTCTCAATCCCACCTTTTCCTCAAGTTTCTTCATTTGGTAGAATATGCATTAAGTCATATAACTGTATTTTCTACCACTTTATTGCTTCATTTATCATTTTCTCCCCATCTTGATCCCAGCCCTACCTCTGAGTACCTGGTTCCTTGTGTTTATTTTGTTGGAATAGGAGTTAGCTTTTCTAAGGAATTATATCATTTGAATTCCTCCCCAAATCTACCACATTTCAGTCCATATCTATACTATACTTGAAATCCACTCAAGTGTGTATGTTGTATCATTATAGATTATATCTAACTTCCTGG
>NW_012267567.1:34171-39935 GCF_000151885.1 Dipodomys ordii | reverse complement strand
ATATCTTTATACATTTATGTACATATATATGTGTATATATGGTATATATGTGCTAGTATTAGGACTTAAACTCAGCGCCTATGTGCTTTTGCTTTTCTTTTTTGTTCAAGGCTGGCACTATTCCAATTGAGCCACATTTCCACTTTTAGCTTTTTGGTTCTAAGTTTGAGATAAGAGCCTTATGGTCTATTCTACTTGGTCTAGCTTGAAACTATGATCCTCATCTTTCAGCCTCCTAAATAGCTAGGTTTAAAGGCATGAACTATTAGCACCAGTCCTATTATACTTGAATTGAAAAATATATTTAAAGAACAAAGATTTGTAGTATTTTCAAATTAGTATCTTTTCATTTACACTAAAACACACTGCTTTCAAATTGATTTGTTTTTGTTATTCCAACTCACTTATCAAGGAAGGAAAGGAAATGGAAAAGGAAACATTAAAAACCAAGGAACCTCTGAATATACCAAGGCTCATGCCTGCTAGCTATTATTTCTTTGCTAGAAAATATAACAAGATGATACAGTCTACAGGTAAAGCAGAAGAACAAGCTCTACACTGAGGCTGCAGAAAGGCTGATGAGGATGAGGCAAACAACTTTATCTAGGAAGTTTCACAAAGTGTTTGCTGTGGTAGGTTGAGGCTAGTAGGTAAATGTAGCCAATCTTAAAGGAAATTCATTGTAAAAGGCCATATAGAGATGAGGAGAATAACTGAAGGTGAATATGCGATTAGAGGGGCTTGCTTTCTTGAAGATAGATGTTTATAGAGTAGGTTTTATACTGTTGAAAATGAGACAGTTAAGGAAGGGATGCTTATTTATTTTCTTAGGTCCAGGAATTAGAAATATTATAACATTATCATTGAAAATTGATAATAAAGTAAGTGTATTTACAATTTCTATTGCAACATATGGTTTTACCCAATAAGTGGTTGTTTATTCTGAATGGGTTTAGAAATGAAACATCATAATGTATTTGAACACACAAAAATAATGACATACAACTTGCCGTGCATGGAATTAAAAAATATGTAAAAAGGCTCATGTCTGAAATCGCAGCTGTTCAGGAGGCTGAGATCTGAGGATAGCTGTTTGAAGCCAGCCCACGCAGAAAAAAATTGTGAGACTCACACTACCAATTAGCCTCCAAAAAAACGTAGGAGACTGATGTGTGGATCAAGTGGTAGAGTACAAGACCTGAGCTATGCAGCTCAGTGACAGCACCTGGGTCCTAGTTCAAGCCTCAGGACTCATACAAAACAATAAATTATGTGACTAAGGCATGTTGTGCATATTAAATAGAGTTCTCATTCCTTATGCCCTTCATAGTATACATAACACAAAATTCAGTTTTGTACATGTATTAATTATAGTTACTATAGTAGTACAAATTGTTATAAACATATTATACATATATTACTCATATTATATATTACATAACATTAATGATATTATACATATATTATTCCTACATTATTTATAGTAATTATAGTAATATCAGTAATATAGATGTATGTTTTAGAAAAAGAAATACATTTTCTTTGTTACAACGAGGAAGTAACAGTCACAAAAATTATTCCTTTTGGATTACATATATATATATATATATAACTATTTCTTTTGCCTTCAAGATATTGAATGATAAAAGCATGTTCATATGCACTGGTGTCATTGGCATGGAGTTGTTCTCCTAAAGCATTTACTCCAGGCAGAATAAACAGTAGAAGCCTGAATAATTGTCATGCAGGAATTTCTTTAGAAAATTAACCAATCTTGTTTTGATTATTAACAAATTTGTGCCCAATAAATTCCAATTTTATTGCCATTATAACTATAATTAGAAAGATAATGTAGATTCTTCTGCTCCATATCTCTTAAAAGGTAAAGTGACATTCACAGAATATCCTCAGATAAGCAAGATGGAAAACTGGATTTGAATTCTAGGTCTGCAACTGGTCAGTCTTAGGTACTTGGGAAATTTGGTTGGCCTTGCCTGCCTAGTTCTTTAGGTAGATAGATAGATAGATAGATAGATAGATAGATAGATAGATAGATAGATAGATAGAGATAGATAGAGATATAATGAAGTACTGAATAAAAAGAACAGAATCTTTTCTCAAGTATGTATATTTACATTTTGAAAAGGTAATTTAAAAAGTGTAGCCATTATTGTGTATTTCTTTGAACAAACGAGTGCATTTCAGGAGTATTTTTACTTCAGCTTCTATAAGAAGATGGGAAATTGTATCTTTTGTATGTTTGCCAGTTGGTTTTGCATGTGTTTTCAAAAATACATACACATTTTAAATAATGGTATTTATTTCATAGGCCACAAACCAAATAATTGGAGTGGATGACCCTAATGTCTTATTTCAGTTGCCTGAATCAGACTCACAAGAGTCTAAATTTCCTAGTTATGAACATTTCACCATCCAAACTTAACAACATAGAATGGAGTGTGAAGGTAGAGCCTTCACATACCTCTAAAGCTTTATATATATAGTAGTCAAATGCACCTGCACTAGTCAGCATTCATGAAACACTGATATATTATAATTATGTTCATATCAGAAATATACTTTAACTTAAAGTAAAATGAGATGGTTTGTATACTCTCAATCAAAGAGCAATGATCTCCCACTGCAATTTTTCTCAGTGGGTAAACTCTCCCATGCATTTTACTGACTTAACTTCTATTTTGTGCTTTTCCATTATTGGAGAGGTCCCTTTGTGTCTACATAACAATGCTGTAACAGCCTGAATTGCCTTTCAGTTGTACCTCCATTCTTGTGATCATGGTCAACTCTGCAGCTGTGATCACATATTTAGTGGACACTTGATCTTGTCAAGCCCTGATTTAAAATCCAGCTTTCACTTCTCATTGTCACAGTGTTAAAGATATCACTCCTCTAGATTTATTTTTTATCTTCTTGTATTTCAGACACTGCCTTGGATGTTAGATTTTGAAGTAGAATTTTTGTATGTTTTTATTGTAAAAATACTGTACAGAGGGGTTACAATTAAATGAGCAAGGTAATGAGTAAATTTCCTATTGAGCATTGTTGCCTCCTCCTTTGTTTTTCCCCCACCACCTCTTCCCTCTCACCTCCACAACTACTTCCTCCTCCCCACCAGTTTTAAAGTTCATTTTCAATGTAGTGTCTTGTACATCTCAT
The DNA here is from genome assembly GCF_000151885.1 of Dipodomys ordii. Classification (NCBI taxonomy): domain Eukaryota; kingdom Metazoa; phylum Chordata; class Mammalia; order Rodentia; family Heteromyidae; genus Dipodomys; species Dipodomys ordii. Next base: position 36,758 of record NW_012267567.1, on the reverse strand, counting down.
TGTTACAATGGGTCTACCTGTATCCCTATTTAAGCATTTACTTAACATCATCTATATGGTCATATGTACATAGTTTTTGACTTTTTCTGCTTGTCCTAGAAAGAATAAAAATTTTACTTTGAATTTTCTCTGTTGAGGTGTTAGTGATACCTGATGAACTGCATATATAATAATGTTAATAAGGTGATGTTTGGGCATATATTTGTTTAATTTTTACAATTGAGGAAGTAAATACACATCACTTACAAAACTGTTTTCATGCACTTTGGTATTGCTTTATTGTGACCTTCCTAAATGCCAGGCATGGCAGCACATATTCAAAATCTCATCACTTCTGTGGCTGAGACAAGGCTGGAAAGATCCAAGCCACCGGGACTGTATAGCAAAAAGAGCAAAAGAACCTTCCACAGGTTTTATTACATACTTTTTACACTTAGCCATTATGACCACCATAATGGAACTCCACTTCTTCACTAATAACTCACAGGATGACTGCTGATTATTGGTATCTTGCTAGGTGCTCATATATGTTTTTGTGTCTTCTTTGATAAAGTGTGTTTCCACAGTTTGTATTGAGGAGTTCAGAATATCAGGTCTGTCCTTAACCACAACTCTGGAACATCACAGATGATGGGATACCTTGCCAAAGAACTGAGAAATCACGGAGAGGGATAGGAAAGAGGGACACCGGGGGACCCAAAGGTTCATCTCCAGTTTTTGGTGGTCCTGCTTAACAAGCTTTTTATTCAATTAAATATAAGGGTGTGGCCAATTGTATGTGCATAAACTAGGTCATCCATCTATCTTGTGGTTACAACCACTAACATGAGGTACACTTTGTATACATAGTGACAATTAACTCTCTTACTGTTTGGGAGCAGAAGGGAGGAATACATATTTTAGCCATAAAGTATCTCATCTCATCTCCAAGGTCTTACTATTTTACTGTCCTAACCGCTCCAACTTAAACACACTTAAGGTAGTAACTTATACCTCTATCTTGCATGATCGGCTGACCTTTCCAGAGTACATATCTCAGCCTTCTGAGTGCTGTTTGAGATGGCTTTCTAATCTTTTATCCTTTTCCAGATCTCACAGCTCAGCTCTAGAATCCTTCACAAGTACTCTTACAGTTGTATTTTTTTGGAAATGATATTTTTTTCAAGGACAGGCTTCACTTTTTAAACTCTTAATATTCCCTCTTTCTCTCCCTGTTCCTGTCTCTCCCCTTTGTGCTTGTGTTTGTGTGTAGGTTGTGTGTGTGGGGGGGTGTAGTAATGAGATTTGACTTCGAGCCTCGAATTCTTTCTTGGTGTTTTCACTCATGCCTGATGCTGTACCATGTGAGCCAATGTTCCACTATGCCTTTGACTGATCAATGGAACATCAGTGTCTCATGGATCTGGTTACCCCAGCAAGCTGTGAGCCATGATCCTCCAATCTCAGCCTCCTGGGCATTTAGGAATAGGGATGAGCCACTGGCATCCAGATCTATTGCCAAGTGGTTTTTGGTTTGTTTTGTATTGTTGTTGTTGTTTGTGTTTATCCAAATCTGTAAGGAAACAAATCATTTATCATCAGGACTATTCACATAAAATGTGCAGTGTTGAAGGATTATGTTTGTCATCCTGTATGAGTTTTATCCGTTTGCAACTACAGTATGTAATTTGAATTTTTGAATTCTTTTGTTGGAAACAGTTGAGTCACATATAAAATTTGATTCTTCTTGACTTAGTTTTATAATGTGTTGTTTCAAAACAGAATGTATCAAGGTTTAATTTTTCAATTCTGAAACAAGACTTTTATGTTTATTCAATGTCTTGTAAATCATAAGTTCATCGTTTCTTGGCATCATGTGAGTGCTGGGTAGTTTCCTGTAATCTCTCCAAGTGTTTTAGGCACAGTGTCAGACACTTTTCTGAACACATTTGAATTTACTGCTCTGACAAATATGCAAGGTTGTCCTTTGTAATTCTCCTGGTATTTTCACTGTACTTCTCTGAATCCTGCAGTGATAAGTCATGCAGTAATGTTGATTTTCTCCCATGTTACATTCGTCATTGCATCTTGGGAACTACTAATATGCACTATTGTACTTCATTCCATTCAGGCCTTGGCCTGTACTCCTCTCACAGCAGAGAGCCAGAGATTTGGAATATTTTCTTCACTGTTTATCTTGGACATCTGTCTTTACTTTCTAGCAATACGTTAATTGAATTCACTCTCTAAAGTCTAATAATGCCTTGAAAATGATTACTGTATTTTCATGGCTTTTTTTTTCTTATTTGGCTTCAGGGAAGAACTTAGGTCAGCAACTCTAACTTAGGTTAAAGGAGATTGCAATCATGCCTCAATAAATGTTATTCATTAGATAATGATTACTTTCATGGTCTGACTCCCTGCTTCCTTTTCCTTTTTATTTTTCAACATAGCCTTTTCTTCTGGAAAATATTTCTGTGCCAATTGAATATCAATTCCTACTGTAAGCAGTAATTAATTTTATTCCAACATCAGTTCACAGTACCCTGTGAGTTTCTTCAGGGTATTGTTTTAGGGTACTTCACATTCTTGGCTATCTTTTAACCAT
>NW_012267567.1:30899-33106 GCF_000151885.1 Dipodomys ordii | reverse complement strand
AAACTCCTCCCATGAAGCCCTGTCCTGCTACATCAAAATCCATCCACCACCCTATACTTGCCCTTGAAGCCCTGCCTTGTTTCACTAGAAGCTACTCATACAGCCCACCTCCTCCCTGGAAAGCCTGCTGTGCTCCACAAGATACCTTCACACCTCCCCATCCACTCACTCCACGTCCTGCCTTTCTCCCCCATTAACCCAACCCTCAGCTGGGCTCCTCATCCAACCCCTAGTTGGGCTCCTCTGGAGAATCCACACTCCGTTCCATAGGATACCCTGCATATAATTATCCTAAACCCTTGTAGCCCTATCACCTTCTGAAAGCCCCACCTTAAACTAGCCTCTAGGCTCCAAGTACTGTCCTTCTCCACCAGAAAACCCCATCACCCTTGCTCATTCTGGAAGCCCACATTGCTCCACTGGAAACCATTCCACCAGTTGGCCTCCTTCTTGAAGCCTACCAGGCTTGACTGGAAACCCATGTCTTTCCCTATTCCCTTCTTTGAAGGTTTGCCTTGCCCTACTGGAAACCCTGCCCACAGTAGGCTCCTTAAATATCCTGCCTCATAATTGAAATCCCCAATCAATCTTACTCCACCTCTCCAAGTCCTGGCTGGATTCACCAAAAACCCCACTCTAACTAGTCTGGTCCTTTGGATCCTCACCCTGCTTTCTCAAAGCCCTGTACTGACAAGGCTCATTCATTCATTGCCGCCCCCTTCTGCTCTGTCAGAAACCCTTCCATTATACCACATGCCAGAAAATACGGGGTTTTCCACCAGAAACCCTGCTCTTTACTAACCCACTTCTTCATAACATGCCCTTCCCTCTCAAAGCCACACCCCTCAAAAGCCTCCCCATCAGCCCAGCCTTCCTCCACCAGAAACCCTGCCTTCCATCAGCCTCTTCCCTCAAATTTCCCACCCTGCTAGACGGGAAATCCCACCCTGCCTATCCCATGGAGGCCCACAGCGCTCCACCAGTAAACCCTCCTCTAAGTAACCTCTGTGAGAGCTTGAGGGGCGAGGATGTCCTGCCCCATGCTGATGCCACCCTCATGTATGCCAGGCCACTTGGGGTAGCAGTGTCAAAGGGTGGTTTGGGGGACAGGCCACCAGATATAGGAAGAGGGGCTTCCAAGGGGATGGAAAGAAGGAGATGCCATAAGAGACACGTGACAAGAGACATGGCTGCTGGAGCAGAGCAGTGCCCGGCTCTCCTAAGGTTTGAGAAGAGTCCTGGATTGCCTGAGGAAGCTGGATCAAGGAGAGGTCTGGGAAATCCCAGGCTGCCAGAGAAGGCCAGAAAAGGTCCAGGCAGGCAGGGAGGCATGGGGAAGCCCTAGCCAGCTGAGAGGACTGGGCAGAGCTGAGAGGCCTGAGAGGAGCAGGGCTTGAACAGAGACCAGAAAGGCCTGCAGAGACCTCAGATGCCTGTGAAGAGTGGAGAGGAGTTCAGAGAGCCCAGAGGCTTGTGAAGAGGTGGAGAGGCCTGTGGCAAGGCAGGAGGCCTGAAAAGAGGTCAGTGGAGAGTGGAGAGGTGAGGCTTGCAAGAAGGAGGAAAAGGAAAACAACTTGCCCCCTGGAGTTTGTGGTTGCTCCTAATTTTAGTAACCTAGGACAGGGTTGCAGACATATTAGTAAAACACCGTTGACACCTTTAGCTGTGCTTATGTGGATGTTCTTGCTCACAGGTCATTACACCTCCTCATTTGCATCCCCATTCTTCTCTTAGCCAGGCCCTGCAAACAACATCTTCCCTTTAACCCTGCCGTTTTGCACTGGACACCGGGCTACCTGTCAGCCTCCTTCCTAAAGCCCTGTCCTGCTCCACCAGAAACTCAGCCCCTAACAAATCCATTACTTCCTACCCCCGCCCAAATGTCTCAAAGCCTTACCCATACTGGCCTCCACTCTCAAAGCCCTACCCTGCTCCACCACAGAGGCTGTGGCAGTGCAAACTCCTTCCTATGAACCGAGAGGGCTTCATTGGAAACCCCACACCACCTCATCCACAAAAGTCTTACCTAGTAAGTGTTTTATTCCAAATGTGATTTTAAATTGGTATACAATTCATACTACTCAACACGATAAAATAGTTTTACAAAAAGGAAATATCCAAGTGTGATATCTATGAGATGCCTTAGTCTAGTTTGGGGTTATGGTGGTACCAAACAGATACATATTGTGTGAAGGTGTTATCTTATA
>NW_012267567.1:22207-29523 GCF_000151885.1 Dipodomys ordii | reverse complement strand
GATCCTCTCAAATTCTACCTCTTCAGTTAATTATGTGAACTCCAATAGCCTGCTCTCAGTATAGGTGATCCAAATGAATGATGAAAGGCAATAATAGTCTCTTTTTGCCAGTCTTGGGGCTTGAACTCTGGGTCTAGTCAGTGTTCCTAGGCTTTTTTGGCTTGACACTTGAGCCACTGTGACACTTCAGTTTTTTTCTGTGATTAATTTTGGAGATAAGGGTCACACAGACTTTCCTTCCCAGGATGGCTTTGAACCATGATCTTGGGATCTCTGTCCCCCAAGTAACTAGGATTACAGGTGGAAGCCACAGTTGCATACCTGAAATTTGAGTTTAATCAATGGTTTTTTATGTTAAAATATAGGGTAAGATTGAAAATATACTTACAATAGTCAGATTTTTTTTATAAACTTTTTTTTGGGTCCGGTCATGGGGCATGAACTCTGGGACTAGACGCTGTACCTCAGCTCTTCAGCTCAAGGCTAGTGCTCTACCACTTGGGCCACAGCACCACTTCTGGCTTTTTTTTCTTCTGCTTATGTGGTGCTGAGGAATCGAACCCAGAGCCTCATGCATGCAAGGCAAGTGCTCTACCACTGAGCCATCATCCCAGCCCACAATAGTCAGATATTTTAAAAAGTAATTTTGTTTCACATTAGAAACTCATCTTTACCAGAATTAAGGGATTATTTTTCTGTTTGTCGTCTTGTATGTCATTTGGGAAATTAAACTTCATGTCTTCCAAGTGAGATAAAGGACTTTGAATGGCCTTATGGGCCAGCTTACATCTATGATCAGTGTCAGAAATCAGAGATCAAGAGTATCACACTTTGAACATAACCTAGACAAAACTTTACAAGTCCCAATCTGCACAAATAAGTGAAGCATGGTAACTCATGCCATTAATCTCAGCAACACAAGAGGCAAAGGTAAGGGTAACATGGTCCATGCATTTTCCACACAACAAAGAGATTGAAAGAATTTAAAAGCACAAAAGGCAAGAAGTACAAAAAGACTAGAGTTTTAAACAATAAATATATGTAAAATTAAATGCATATTTACAATAATTAATTTTAGTTGCAAATTTGATTTTATAGCTATTTCTCCACATTGTTTTTTTTTGGTCGGGGGCCTGAATTCTCGGCCTAGGTGCTGTCACTCAGCTCTCCAACTCAAGGCTTGTGCTCTACCACTTGAGCCACAGTGGTACTTTATCTTTTTTCTGCTTATGTGGTGCTGAGGAATAGAACCCAGGGACTCATGCATGCAAAGCAAGCACTCTACAACTGAGCCACCTTTTCAGCCCCTATTTCTTCACCTCTTCATTAATTTGCCTTTCTGCTCTTGATCTCACTGTCACCTATGATTACTTAATTCCTAGTGTTTATTTTGTTGGACTATAAGTTAGTTTTTCTAATAAATTATATCATTTAATTTCTAATATGAATCTATCATATTTCAGTCCTTACACTTATATAAACCAAGTGTACCCAATTGTCTATTGTATATTTAGGGATTAATTCTATCTTCCTCAGGTGAGACAAAACATACATTCTCAGTTTCTCTTGACTTAATTTAGTTTTTACCAGGTCCTACCATTTCCTTAAAATGATGCAGTATCATCCTTTCTAATGGATGAGAAAAATTCGATTGTGTATATATACCACCTTATCCTGGTTTATTTTTCAATTGAGTGAAAATGTCTAAATGTCATTTTTTTGTATTTGGTGTGCTCTATCTCTCAATGTAGCATTTAAGTTTGCATAACTTTTGTCCTTTTGTGTTTCTATGTGTTTTATGCTTTGGTTTTGATTTTTATTCTTCATGCCATTTCTGGAATTTGCATGAAGGGACTTGCACTCTCCTTTGACATTTTACACTCAAAGCTGGCATTCTATTACTTGAGCCACAATTCCATTTCTGGATTGTTGCTGGTTAATTGGAGATGAGAGTTTTATGAACTTTCTGTCCAGACTAGCTTCACACATGAATTCTCAGATATCCACATTTGAAATATCTAGGACTATACACAAGTGTTAGCCTCACCAGGGAGATTCTTTGTGTTTTATGTTATTCCTGTCAGTATGATAACAACTTGTTATCTTACTCATACTAGGTAAATGAAAGCAACCTGTTATCATTTACCTAATATTGTGTATGCAATCTATTCTGCAACAAAAGGTGCCTTTATTCACTCCTTGGCCTGATGGCTTACATCTTTAAATATGTCAATATATAAATCATTAGTTCAGTGTGATACACGAATCTACTTTAGAGGGAAGGAATAAACATTTGCTTGTATTTAGATGACCGTTTCTAATATATATACATATATATTGTTTTACCATATATATTTCAAATATATTTAATTATCTTATATATGTAGTATAGCATTACTTCTTATATAATTGTGTATATTATATGATTAGTATATGTAATATATAATGTATTTATAATATAAATTTATACTATATTATATAATATATAAAATACATAATAAAATATAATAAATATAATATAACCTAGTGTAATATATAATGAAAATAAATGATTATCAATCAAATAGATAAATTAATAATAAATATGTTTATAGAATTGTCACATTTATATACTTATATATACAATATTATTTAGATGACAGTTCATAATATTTTATTTCTCTATAAATTTAATTAATTAATTTTTGCTAGCTTTGGGGTTTGAACCTGGGGTACATCTGCTTTCCTCAACTTATTTTCTGAAAGCAAGCACTCTACAAATTGATCCATATCTCCACTTCTAGCTGTCTGGTGAAGAGTCTCACAGAATTCCCTGTCAATCCTAGCTTCCAACTGTAATGTTCAGATCTCAATGTCCTGAGCAGCTGGAATTAAAGCATTGAGACACTATTCACCCCCCTCTATTATAGTTGAATGCACAAATGAATTAAGAGAGTTGTAATTTTATCAAATTTGTATATTTTCAGTAGCACTAAATCACACTGTTTTTTTCTAATTTTTTATTACTATGAAAATACCCTACAGAAGATTTACAATTACATGGGCAAGATAATGAGTACATTTCTTATCAATCATTGTTGCTTCCTCCTTTGTTTCCCCTTCCTATACCTTCCCATATCCCCCCTCCTTACCCCCTCCCCTGTCGACTCTTATCTCCCCCTCCACTTCCGCCCACGACCCCTCCCCCCCAAAGTTGTAAAGTTTGTTTTTCGACATAACGACTTGTACAGCTCATTGTTGCAATGGGTCCACCTGTATCCTTATTTAAACCATTTGTTTTTTCCCTTCCCCTCCACGAATTATACCAACATCAAATACAGTGAAAGCAGGGGTTATATGGTGGGAGAGGGACATACAATCAATAAAGAAATCATCTTATAAATATGTTAGAAACAATTGTATGAAAAAAACATTTCAATACTTATCTTGGGGTTCATTTCACCTAACATCAACATATCTGACCTTTTCTGCTTCTCTCGGACATATACTAGTTATTGCAAATAAGGGAAACCATGGGGCCTATGTTTCTTTGGGCCTGGCTTACTTCACTTAATATAATTTTTTCCAAGTCTTTCCATTTCCTAACAAATCCCACTTTTGGGCATTTACCCAAATGATCACAAACAAGACCACACAAAACTACCAGCACAACTATGTTTATTGTAGCATTATTTACCATAGCTAAGATATGGAAGCAACCCAGATGTCCCTCAGTAGTTGATTATCTCAAGAAAATGTGGAATATATACACAATGGAATTCTATGCCTCCATCAGAAAGAATGACACTGCCACATTTGTTAGCAAATGGAAAGACTTTTTTTTTGTCAGTCGTGGGGCTTGAAACTGGGCCTGGGCACTGCCTTTCAGCTCTTCAGCTCATGGCAAGAGCTCTACTATTTGAGCCACAGCGCCACTTCTGGCTTTTTTTCTTTTTGCTTATGTGGTGCTGAGGAATCGAACCCAGGGCCTCATGCATGCAGAGCAACAGCTCTATCACTGAGCCACTTTCACAGCCCTATGGTTGTTCTTCTTATGGGCAGTGCTTGGATCAATTCTAGTGCTTAATGTGTCAAAGTCTATTCTGTGCCTTCCAAGCCTGACATGATCAGTGGTGTTATACATATTGATCAGGAATGAAAGGAATTAATTTAATCTAATTCCTCATATATACAGAAATACAATTATTTTAAACACATGCTGAAAGAGAACTTTTTTGTATTATTGGTAAATGTTTTATTCCAAATTTTATATTGTTTATAGATTTCAACTAATTGCTAAGACAAATAGTGTTAGACAAAGGACATTCAAAAGTATGGTAGCAGTGGGGCCTTGGAGGATTATGCCTGTAATCTTAGTTCCTTAGCAGACTGAGATCTGAGGATCACAGTTCAAAGTATGCCCAGGCAAGGAAAGTCCATGTGACTCTTATCTCCAATTGACCAAAGAAAAACAAAAATGGTGCTGTGGTTCAATTAATAGAGCCTTTGCCTTTAGCTGAAGAGCTCAGGGACAGTGCCCAGGCCCAGAGTTCAGCCCCATGACTGACAAAAAAAAGTATGGTAGCAGATTCTAGATTCCTTAGCCTAGTTTTGGGCTATGCTACTAGCAGATACATGTTGTATGACATTGGGTGAAGGTGGTGCCTTACACTGCAAATAATTCTTGGAAATATCTGCTTGGTAAGATTATATTTTTAGACCATTTATGTGCATTTTTGCACATTAGCTTTAAAATGTTAATTATATTAAATTCTTTGATTTACTTGAGGGAAGGGCATGAGTGTGTAGAAAGGTGACTTTCAAGACATCTTTCTTTTTTTAATTTATTTTTTATTGTGAAAATACTGTACAGAGGGGTTACAATTACATGGGCAAGATAATGAGTACATTTCGTATCAAGCATTGTAGCCTCCTCCTTTGTTCCCCTTCCCATCCCTTCCCAGCCTCCCCCGCCCCCCACCCAGTCCTCCCCACCCACCAAAGTTGTAAAGTTCGTTTTCTACATGACAACTTGTACTTCTCATTGTTGCAACGGGTCCAGCTGTATCCTTATTTAAATGACTTGTTTTTCCCCTTCCCCTCCACAAATTATACCGACATCAAATACAGTGAAAGCAGGGGTTATACTGTGGGGGAGGGACATACAAAGCAACAAAGAAATAATCTTATAAATGCATTAGAAACAAATCAGAAAGAATGACATGGCCCCATTTGTTAGGAATGGAAAGACTTGGAAAAATTATATTAAGTGAAGTAAGCCAAGCCCAAGCAAACATAGGTCCCATGGTTTCCCTTATTTGCAATATCTAGTATATGTATGAGTCAAGCAGAAAAGGTCAGATAAGGTGATGTTAGGAAAATGAACCCTAAGATAAGTATTTAAATGTTTTATTTTCTTTCATGCATTTGTTTCTAACGCATTTATAAGATATCTTTCTAATGAATGGTTTCAGAATTCCATTTCCATAAGGCTTATTGAAGTGGCTACAGAAGCTCCCAAAGTAACAGAATGATCCTTCGTTTTCTCCTTCCAATAAGGTATCATTGGAAAAGATGGATGTGAGATGTACAGATACAAGTCTAGAGCAGAAAATATACTTGAAATTATAAAAAATATTTTGTTGACATATGAAGAGCCAGATTAGACAATGTCTTCTTCATTTTCTATTGAAAGGAATTTTACACAAGTATGTTTAATGGAAGACATTTTGAAGAATAGAAGACAAGAAATACTCAGTGCTCAATAAAAAAAAATAGCTGAAGGGAATCAGCAACCATATAAGTGTGATATTGTGTTGGATACTTTAAGAAATGCATTGAAGCCGGGCGCCGGTGGATCACGTCTGTAATCTAGCTACTCATGAGGCTGAGATCTGAGGATCACAGTTCAAAACCAGCTTGGGCAAGAAAAGTCCGTGAGATTCTTATCTCCAATATACCATTAAAAAGCCGGAAGTGGAGCTGTGGCTCAAGTGGTAGAGCACTCGCCTTGAGCTGAAGAGTGCAGGGACAGTGCCCAAGCCCAGAGTTCAAGCCCCACGACTGACAAAAAAAAAAAAGAAATGCATTGCTTCAGGTAAAAAGTTATGTGGGAAAGGCATCTGTTTACTGAATTTATTCATTGGAAAAGTTATTTTCACTTGTGAATCTATATGTATATATGTTCCAGCAGGATCTGCCCAGTGAACTGTATGGTTAGGCAATTTCATCATGACAAGTTCATCAGAAGGATGGACTTCCACAAACCCTAACACCGCTGCAATATGGTTCACTGTACATGCAAATTTAAGTGGCCACCATTGTATGTCACACCTGTGTTTTACCAAAGCTTTGTATATAGTCTGTTATTTTTCATGTAAGCTTGACACAAAATATGTCTTCCCCTAGAAATAAATGATGGCATTTATAGCTAAAATAGTTAAGTATAAATCTTCACGTTTAACACATGGCTTAATATGGGCTTTCCTTTCCTTTCCTTATTTTATCTTCAGGACATTGATTTGAGTTTAGATGTTGTGTTTGCAAGACAGGTACTCTACCATTTGAGGCATTCCAGCCATCATTTCTTGTTTAAATTAGTTTGCTCACAGATTAGCAATTTTTGCACCCAGCTGTACAGAGGCTATACTCCTACTAACCTATGTCTGCCATGTAGCTGGGATCATGGTTGCATTCCAAAATCCCTACCTTATAGTGTGAAATGGGTGATAATTTCCTTCCTAGACTCTTTTTGAACTGAAATCCTCTCAAAGTCTATCTCTTTAGTAAATGGTGTGAGCTGCAGTGGCCTGCCTGCCCCTAGTATACATGACTGAAATGAAATGATTGAAGGAAATTTGAGCTTAGACACTGGCATAATATATGTGATTTGATATTCAAATATAGGGTACGTTTGAAAGTAAAATTATAGTAGTCAGATATTCTGCTAAGTAATTTTGTTTCACATTAGAAACACATCTCTATTTAAACAACTTGGTTTTTCTTCTCCTTACCCTCCCCAAATTATACCAACATCAAATACAGTGAAAACAGGGGTTATGCTATGGGGGAGGGATCCATTCCAACAATGAGATGTACAAGATGCTATGTTGAAAAATGAACTTTACAATTTAGGTTGGGGTGTGGCTGGGAAGGTGGCTCAGTGGTAGAGCGCTTGCCTTGCATGCATGAGGCCCTGGGTTCGATTCCTCAGCACGACATAAGCAAAAAGAAAAAAGCTGGAAGTGGCACTGTGGCTCAAGTGTTAGTGTGCTAGCCTTGAGCTGAAGAGCTGAGGGACAGCAACCAGGCCCAGAGTTCAGGGCCTATTACGAGAC
>NW_012267567.1:20156-21567 GCF_000151885.1 Dipodomys ordii | reverse complement strand
ACATGCACATGGGAGGTGCAAGGTGAGTCCACCTGGCACCACAGCTCTGACTGGACAAGGAAGGCTGCCATGGCTCCTCTCCTGGCCTTGGCGCCGGCTTTCTTGGTTCCACCGGTCCATAGCCAGTCATGGGACTGGGGCCGATGTCCCTGCCGCTCTGCCCAGCTGGTGCTGCACCCTAGGCGGCATCAAGGCACCGGGCCTCTGTGTCACTGCCAGGGTATTCATGTTTTTGTTGTGCATGGGCCTGCATGCGGGGCCTGCGGGGGATGTATTAGGTAGCAGTAAATCTGTGCTTCAAGGTAACCACGTCCTGCCTTGTGAGCCTCAGCCCTCTGGTGCACTTAGGACCCCAGCAGCCCCTTCCCCTTCTTCCTTGGGTTGGGTCACTAGGCTGAGGTCCTCTGTACTATGCCCCATGTTCCCGCCTAGGCCTCAGTGGTGCAAAGTGTCTGCACTGGAGCACTTACCACCTGCATGGATTTGCTCTCTGCCACCCAAGACTTCCTGAGACTGGGGAAGCTGCCCACATTTCAGCCCAGCAGGTGCTGCATTTTCTGTAAGGTAAGTGCGTGAGCCTCTTTGCTTTCAGAGCCAGTGTTGCATGCATTGAGATGCCAAGATGCTAGGTTCACAGTATTCCATTCCAGTGACCTGTGGCAGAGGAAGGAAACATTGAATTTCACATTGGCCATTTGAACTTCTATTCCCAACCTGAGTTCAGAACAGCAGTGGGGATTTCCTTTTTTGAGGGTTAAAAATAATGAGGTAGAGGAGGGAGGGAGGGAGAGACAGAGATAGAGACAAAAAGAGAAAGAAAAAATGAGAATGAGATGACTCGACTAACATGGCAGAGGTAGTACCAGTACTGGAAGTTTCTAGTTAGGAATTTGTGAATATTTTTGTGACACACATGAGTTTAGTAACCTCAAAGCATAATCTGCTCAAGCATCAGTTGACAGTATGATTCTGTCCAAAACCTTTAGCAGCAGTTTAATTTACCCGAAAGTCTGGTTTTGTGTGTGTGTGTGTGTGTGTGTGTGTATTTTGCTTACATTCATAGAGTTGTTGGGACATACAGAAAGAAATTCTGGCTTCTTATTTTCTCACCACCTTGGACAATACGACCTCTATGCCACCAGCTTCGGTGATGGACTATGAAAATCTGGGAGGCAGAGCTAAAGAGCATGCACTTCATCAGGTACCATGGCTTACTGATCTCTCAGATTTGTTTAAAAAATAATATAATTTTATTGTTATTACTGTATTGTACAGAAGTGTTACCATTTCACGTATCAGGCAATATGTGCATTTTTCTCTTGACAACACCCTCTCCCAGTTTCTATAGTTTTGTTTTTGTTTTGAATGCCTGTTCTTCTGCTTGAACTCAGAGCCTTGGAGCTGTACCTGA
>NW_012267567.1:16841-17656 GCF_000151885.1 Dipodomys ordii | reverse complement strand
ATCCTAGGGGACCTTTGTGGTGTCTAGGTGTGTCAGATGGACAAATAAGTCAGGAGCAGGAGCTTGGAGGAGAAACATTCTTCAGAGATAGACATCATAATTAAAGTTGTACTTTAAATTGTCAGGCATAGTAGTACATAACTGTAATTCTAGCACTTTGCCAGCCTGGGTTACTTAGAAAGATCCTATAAGAATGTATGGACTGGGAAGAGATAATAACTTAAGTCATTGTGTTGCAACACCATGATTTAAGGACCAATAGAGAAAAACTTATCCGGAGAAGTAGTGGAAAAGCCAGAGCTGTATACCCAAGAAGCCAAGGAAAAAGAAGCAGGGAATGGCTGTGCTTTCCAGTGTGACATAGTCAGCAAGATAACAAGTAGGTCTGTTGGATATAGCCATAGATGTCATTGGTGATTCCTTAAAAGGTATTGCCCCTTCCCTAACCCCTTTCCCAACTGCTGCTAACTTAATTTCAAAACTCATGGAGCAGGATCTAGACTCCATTTGTGGTATTGCATTTTACAAGTGACAAGTGTTTGATTTAATAGAAATCATGAATATCATCCAATATGGTACTGTTTGCTCTTTAATGTGCATTTATATTACCAAGAGGTTTTCTGAAAGTGCAGGAACTGGTTCAGAGCTCTGGGTAGGCTTGGAGACTTTTTTTGAAGCTAATGTCTCACTAGTAGTCAAGGTTGGCCTCAAACTCACACCTCTGCTACTTCATCCTACAAGTCCTAGGATTACAGGTGTGAACAAATCACCATGCTGGCTAAGACTTCATTTCTAACTAGTTCCCAGATGATTCT
>NW_012267567.1:15757-16791 GCF_000151885.1 Dipodomys ordii | reverse complement strand
ACTAGTTCCCAGATGATTCTGATACTGCCCATTAATGGGCCACACTCTAGTAGCAATCTAGCATAAGTACCTCTACTTGAATATTTTTTTGCCAATCCTGGGCTTGGACTCAGGACCTGGGCACTGTCCCTGAGCTTCTTTTCTTTTGCTCAAAGCTAGCACTCTACAGCTTATGCCACAGCACCACTTCTGGCCTTTTTTTTATGTGGTACTGAGGAATGGAACTCAGGGCTTCATGTATGCTAGGCGAGTCTCATGGATTTTCTTGCCCCAGACTGTGATAATCAGATCTCAGCCTCCTGAGTAGCTAGGATTATAAATGTGAGCCACCATTGCCTACCTTGAGTTTTTTTAAGCAGCATCCCTGACAAATTATCATTCAGCCCCTGTAGAATGCTGGTGCTGCAAACTCACTATCAAAACACTTTAATAGTAGAAAATGCAGTCTAAAACTCACTTTTACATCGTGGTTTTAATTTCAGTACTTTGAAGGAATTGGAACAAAAGATATGCCTAACATAAGACTTCAAAAGATTTTGTCACACAGTGTCTTTCAGTCTATCCAAGATGATTTTTTGTTTTTTGGGGTTTGTTTGTTTTTTTGTTGTTGTTCATGGGTCTTGAACTCAGGCCTGGGCACTGTGCCTGAGCTTTTCTGTTCAAGGCTAGTGCTTTACCATTGTGAGCCACAGCTCCACTTCTAGTTTTTAGGTGGTATATTGGAGATAAGAGTCTTTATAGACTTTCCTGCATGGGCTGACTTCAAACTGTGATCCTTATATCTCAGCCTACTAAGTAGCTAGGATTACATGTGTGGGCCACCACTACCCAGCCAGGATTTTTCTAAACCTGTCACACATGTTTTTCAATCTATAAAGATTAGTTTTTTCAACCTAAACATAGGCTTATTTGCTTTTTTCCCTTAATGATTGATTTTAGCTGGTTCTAACCTAAGTTATTTGTAAATCCTGGTTTATTTGGCCTGTATACCACTACTTCCATTTAGAAATTCACATGTTAATGTGCATGCATCT
>NW_012267567.1:15454-15707 GCF_000151885.1 Dipodomys ordii | reverse complement strand
CGGGTACCATCTTCATAATAGTTGAGGAATGATGTATGCTTGTATCAGGGAAATCTGAGGTCTTCAATGTTACCTCCCCGGGGAACTTTACCCCAACTCTGCTCCCTCTGCTTTTATTGAAAATATTTAGGAATCACCTATAATGTACCAGCCTGATTAAACAAGATACAACAGTGAGAAAGGTGGCACAGCCCCTACTGTAGAGAGCTTTTTGTATAGTGCAGGAGGCAGACACCAAGCCTAAGAATCAGTC
>NW_012267567.1:14763-15404 GCF_000151885.1 Dipodomys ordii | reverse complement strand
TGAGGTTGCTTCTCACTTCTCTTAGATCTTTCCAGCTCTTTGTATGGTAGAGGTTTCCTTGAGGATCCTCAGTGTGTAAGCTTGTTGCTGTGCATGATGGCAGATACTATAATCCCAACACTTGGGAGGTAGAGGCACAGGAGAATTGAGAGTTTGGGACCAGCCTGAGCTACATAGCTGTAGGTTGAACCAGGGCCTTGCATTTCCTAGGTAAGCACCCTACCACTGAGCTGTATTGCAGTCCTTTAAAAATACACTGAAAAATCTCTTAAATTTGCATTGCAGATGAGACTTACAGTTTTGGGTTAAGCAGAGTCTACCTATTCCAATGGAGTCAACTGTATTATGAAATGAGAGAATGTATTTTCCTCTTTGTTAATAAAACATTCTTTGGATTTTTTTCTCCCCTCCTTTCTGTGGTTGCCTGGGTTTTTTATTTTTTTGTTTTTGTTTTTGTTTGTTTGTTTTTGCCAGTCCTGGGGCTTTAACTTAGGTCCTGGGAACTGTCCCTGAACTTCTTTTTGCTCAATTCTAGCACTCTACCACTGAGCTACATTCACCTGGGTTGTTTGTCTTACCCATACAAGCTACTCAGTACTGCTCACTGGGTGGCTAAGTCACAAACTAAGTACTAAGTTTTT
>NW_012267567.1:14295-14713 GCF_000151885.1 Dipodomys ordii | reverse complement strand
AAACTAAGTACTAAGTTTTTAAAAATTAAACTTGAGGACTACCTAATGTGCCTCTTTAGTTATTTATTCCCTGAAAGGAAACAGAACTTACCTACGTCCTTTTTTTTCTGTCAGTCGTGGGGCCTGACCTCTCAGCCTGGGTATTATCCCTGATCTCTTCAGCTCAAGGCTAGCGCTCTACCACTTGAGTCACAGTACCACTTCTAGCTTTTTCTGCTTATGTGGTGATGAGGAATCAAACTCAGGGCCTCATGCATGCAAGGCAAGCACTCTACCACTGAGGCACCCAGCTCCAACCTACCTACTTTTTAAAAAGAAGTGGCCCCAGCCAGGCATCAGTGGCTCACACCTGTAATCCCAGCTAGTTAGGAAGCTGAGATATGAGGATCACAGTTCAAAGCTAGCCCAGTCATGAAAG
>NW_012267567.1:10367-12304 GCF_000151885.1 Dipodomys ordii | reverse complement strand
CCTTGAATGCACTAGGAAAGATGGTGTGAAGTAAAGGGCCAGAAGTTAAGCCATCATCCTTGACTTGGTGGAGATGTGTGAAGAAGTTCATCTTAAGCTGAGAAGCAAGTACACAGGCATATGTGCAAGAGATGTGTTTGCCTGGCAGTGAAAGAGACTGTCAAAGAGCTATCTGGCCACTTAATTTTTTCTTAACCTCAAGTATAAATCTGAGTCGGAGACTTAAATAATAAGAGAATTAAGAACTATCTTCGAGGCTTTTTATGCAGTTGAATACTAGATTTGGAAAAGCTGTTAAAGAAAGAACTTTTATATAAAGCAATTTGCACAAATAATGGGCTTTTAACTAGTCACAGTGGCTCATGCCTATAGTCTTAGATACTTGGGAAGGCTGAGATTGGAAGGATCACAGATGAAGATCAGCCTAGGCAAAATAAAGTTGACAAGCTCTCATCTTGACCAATAAAAAGCACCCTGTATATACATTTTTCTAATTTGGGAAGGGGAAGGGAAAAAACAAAATGCTTAAATAGGGGTACAGGTTGACCCATTGTAACAATGAAATGTATAAGGTGAACTTTACAACTCCATGAAAGGAGTGGGGGAATGGTAGGGGGAAAACAATGGAGGGAATATCAATTCAATAGGAATTGTACTCATTACCTGTAATTGTACTCATGTAACTGTAACCCCTCTGTACAGTATCTTTATACCCACTCCCCAATGGGAACACATGAGGTAGTGGTGATAGAGGTCCTCCCAATTTGTAGCAACCTCATCTGTAAAATGAAAGTTAAGAAGAAAGTTTGCTTCTCTATACAGTGGCTTATCTGAAGAACCAGACTTAATGAGACTCTCATGAGAGAGGCAAAATGACCACTGTATCTCAAAAGAGCTATGGAAAGGGAGGCCCACATGTGTTCCCATTGGGGAGTGGGTGCTATTCCTAGTCCCACTTTTAATTGACAAGCTTTGTATAGGAGGTAACTCCTATATGAATGTGGCTTCACTTGCTGGATTCTGGAGAAGCTTAGGAACAGGAAATTGTTTTGATTGTTATTGTGTACACAGGGCAGGCTGTTCATCTGAAGACCTTGGAGAAGGTGTTCCTATTGGCTGGGTTGAGCTAGAAGAAGAGAGGGATGAAACAGATGTCAAACTGCAGCAGTGCCGAATTGCCAAAGTAAATCTTATATATTTCATAACTCATTGCTCAAATTGGATTATGACCTGTATATGAAACCTAAATCTAAAACTTAAAAACATTTTTGTTGTTATTATAAAAGTGATGTGCAGGGGGGTTTACTATTTCATAAGATGGGTAATGAGTACATTTCTTCTTAGACAGTCCTTTGTTCTCTCCTAGATTTTCCCTTCGGTACCCACCCAAAAGTTGTACGTATAGTTCATTTTCAATATGGTTTCTACTGAGTACCACTGCTGCATTTGTTTACTCCATGTCCCTCTATTTTTGTGCTCATTGGGGTGTTTTCAAAGGGCAGAAAACATAAGGTATCAGTTCAAACCCAGTACTGCCAAAATAAACAATAATAAATAAATAAAATAAGTTAATTAATTAAAAAATAAACTTGAGCTTTGGGAATGACCTTTGCTTTGTGTAAACAAGAGTGCATCCTCAAGTCCCAGCACATGGGTTACATATGCCAGTTGGGGACTTTGAGGTGATTCTTTAGGGCATTGGTCATTTTCATTATATATCAGTTTTTTGTTTCAAAATTACTATACTGAAGAAGTCTTTTTTACTCTTTCATATTTTTTATTCTTAACTTGTGTTTTGCTTTCAAAGGAGGCATTTTTCTTATTAGGATCTTTACTAAGACCTGACTTCATTCAGTGTATTATCTTTCTTCCTGTTTGTTATATATACTGAAATTATTTTGTACTCCAATTTTGGGCATGGTTATACCTATTAAGTT
>NW_012267567.1:2983-4598 GCF_000151885.1 Dipodomys ordii | reverse complement strand
GTTCTACCCCCAATAGGTCTCGGTAGGTATTTACAAATATCCCTACATCAGAAAAAGTCCCAGATTTGAGAATCTTCTATCTTCGTCCCCAGAAGTTCAAATAAAGGATGCTTTTCAAGGGTCACTTCACAGGTGATGAAACAGGCTGAGCATTAAATTTCTTTTTTTTTTATTGTGAGAATACCGTACAGAGAAGTTACAATTACATGGGCAAGATAATGAGTACATTTCTCCTCTTTGTTGCCTCCTCTTTGTTTCCCCTTCCCATCACTTCCCATACTCCCTCCACCTTCCTCCACCCAATCCAAAGTTGTAAAGTTTGTTTTTGACATAATGATTGTACATCTCATTGTTGCAAGTGTCCACCTGTATCCCTAGTTAAACGATTTGTTTTTGCCTCTCCCCTCCCCAAATTATACCAACATCAAATACAGTGAAAGCAAAGGTTATACCGTGGGGGACAGGCATACAAAGCAACATAGAAATCATCTTATAAGTATGTTAGAAACAATTGCATGAAGGAAAAAAAAACATTTGAATACTTATCTGGGGTTCATTCCCCTAACATCAACTTATCTGACCTTTTCTGCTTGTGAACATTAAATTTCTTTCCCCACAGTTTACAGAGTCAGATTAGTCTGTGTTGTCAGACTCTTATTGCATTATTCTTTCTGTTCTACCTTATTTCCTCTCCTCTCACTTGACATCCCTTTCACTGAAAGGGGAGTCCTTTGTAAATAGCTGTATGGCTTGGAATGTGAAAGCAACTTGCCCCCACTCTTTGATAATCTTTATCCTTCTGCCGTTCAAGAGAAGAGTGCATCTGTGCCAAAACCTGCAGTTTCTGCAGAGCTGCATTACAGTGCTGCAGGGAGATTTGCCTACTGCCTCTGAGGAGGGGAAGCCTCCAGCTCTGCATCCAGAGAACGTACAGGCTTCCAAGGAACTCTGGACACATTTATGTGATGGTAGGGACTGGGTATGCCTTGAACCAACCGTGTGCCAGTGCCACAAACCTCTTGCTGTAGAGGATTGTGAGATGATGTAAGCCAATAAGGAATTACTATTGTGAAAAATAAGTATTGCTTTTGATATCCTTTGGAATTACTATTTGGAGTAAATATTTATTCTTTCATCAATTGACTTCTCCTAGTTTCAGATGTACAGCTATATCATATTGAAAATAATCACCATTACACTGTTGAGTCTCAGTTTTAGTCAAGGCAATGGGATGAAGCTAAAAGATTAAGGGGGAGATTATAATGATGAACTACGACAAAATTCTTGTTACTATCTGACATTATTATTACTGTACTGGTACTGGGACTTGAACTCAGAGCCTAGGAACTGTCCCTTAGCTTTTTCTCTGAAGACTTGCACCCACCATTTAAGCCACAGCTCCACTTCTGGCTTTTAAGTGGTTAATTGTAAAGAAAGAGTCTCACAGATTTTCCTACTTGGGCTTGCTCCAAACCATGATGCTCATATATTAGACCTCATAAGTAGCTAGAATTACCAGTGTGAGCCACCAGCACCCAGATTTTAGGTTATTTTTAAGGCTTTGCCAAGTTGTGTCTTAAAAGAAGATAAAAATAGTGAAATAAAACTCTCTAAC
>NW_012267567.1:0-415 GCF_000151885.1 Dipodomys ordii | reverse complement strand
AATGTCCTTTTTCTGGCTTTCTAGAAGAATATCACTGAGCAAGAACATAAGCAGTCCCTGCAACTCACATTCCATTCACTGTGCATATATTTTAGGTAAGTTTGATTCTCCTCGATTATTGAATAATTCTAACCTCTTTAGTTATTTTTCTTTAACTAGCCCTTCCTTCTATGCTTTTGGAGTAGTGCTTCTCCTACCCAGAAGTTAGAGAGTTTCTTGAGTTCCTACTAGGCATGAGAATGGCTAAAATAGTGATAGATTGATAATCTTGTCAAAACCTTAATCCAAGTCCCTTAGAATACAAGGTAGTATTGAACCCTGTGAGGACTTCTTGAAAACTTCAGTCTCTAATTAAATATCAAAGACACAAACTAAAACCAAAGGAGTTTGGGGTCCTCAGTCTTACATTACAACA
>NW_012267566.1:114351-115632 GCF_000151885.1 Dipodomys ordii | reverse complement strand
AATCCACTTGTATCCCTGTATTGGGGTACATTTTGCTTAACATTATCTCATGTGGTCATATGTACATAGCATTTGACCTTCTCTGCTTGTCCTAGACATGTACTAGTCATTGCAAACAGTTACAGATATACTTATTTGCGTTTGCTCCTTTGTAAATAGGCATTTTTCTTGTTGGCATGATTGTGCACCACTTGGATTTGATGGATTATCTTACACTAGTAAAATATTATCAATTAGTTTCACACTTACCATTTATCTCAAGTATGACTAGCCCCATGATTACTGAAGTTATTCAAGGAAATAGATCAAAGACAAATAACATCATTTTATAAAATTTTAGAATCAGATCTTACACATTTTTGCAGTTTTGAAAAAGTTGTTTAAAAAGTGATACTCTAAAGTCTTTCATATGGTAGAATTAGAAGGTGCAATATCTGAGTAAAATACTTGTTGATTCCAGGGATAAAACGAAAATTTAAAATTATTTGTGTTAAAGGGAATCCTACTGCATTGTTGGTGGGAGTGTAAACTTGTTCAACAACTTTGGAAAACATTATGGAGGTTCCTCAAAAGACTGCACATAGAGCTTCCCCTCTGACCCAGCAATCCCACTTTTAGACATTTCCCCAAACTATCACAAACAAGGCCATACTAAAGCTACCAGTACAACTATGTTTATCGTAGCATTATTCACCATAGATAAGATATGTTATCAACCTGGATGCCCCTCAGTAGATGAATGAATCCAGAAAATGTGGTATGTATATGTGTATGTATACTCACACACACAGACACACACACACACGCACACAAATGGAATACTATGCCTCTTTCAATCAGAAAGATTGACACTGAACCATTTGTTAGGAAATTGAAAGATTTGGAAAAAATTATATTATGTGAAG
Source organism: Dipodomys ordii (assembly GCF_000151885.1). Classification (NCBI taxonomy): domain Eukaryota; kingdom Metazoa; phylum Chordata; class Mammalia; order Rodentia; family Heteromyidae; genus Dipodomys; species Dipodomys ordii. Next base: position 114,727 of record NW_012267566.1, on the reverse strand, counting down.
TAAGCCCGGCCCAAAGAAACATAGGTCCCAAGATTTCCTTTATCTGCAATAACTAGTGTATGTCTAGACCAAGCAGAAAAGGTCAAAAGCTATGTACATACGACCATATAATCTGATGTTAAGTTAAATGAACCTGAAGATAGGGATACAAGAGGTTTTATCTTTCTTGCTGTTTTTATTTATTTATTTTTATTTACTGTGAAAATACCATACAGAGCAGTTACAATTACATGGGTAAGGTAATGAGTACATTTCTTATCAAGCATTGATACCTCCTCCTTTGTCTCTCCTTCCCATCCCTTCCTATATCTAGCACCCTCTTTCCCGGCACCAACATTGTAAAGTTCGGTTTTTGACATAAGGTCATGGATCCACC
>NW_012267566.1:102056-114301 GCF_000151885.1 Dipodomys ordii | reverse complement strand
ATGTGAAGTAAGCCCGGCCCAAAGAAACATAGGTCCCAAGATTTCCTTTATCTGCAATAACTAGTGTATGTCTAGACCAAGCAGAAAAGGTCAAAAGCTATGTACATACGACCATATAATCTGATGTTAAGTTAAATGAACCTGAAGATAGGGATACAAGAGGTTTTATCTTTCTTGCTGTTTTTATTTATTTATTTTTATTTACTGTGAAAATACCATACAGAGCAGTTACAATTACATGGGTAAGGTAATGAGTACATTTCTTATCAAGCATTGATACCTCCTCCTTTGTCTCTCCTTCCCATCCCTTCCTATATCTAGCACCCTCTTTCCCGGCACCAACATTGTAAAGTTCGGTTTTTGACATAAGGTCATGGATCCACCGGTATCCTTATTTATACAATTTGTTTTTGCTGTTCCCCTCCATAAGGTATACCAACATCAAGTACAGTGAAAACAGGTTATACCATGGGGGAGAGATATACAAAGCAACAAAGAAATATTTTATAAATATGTTAGAACCAATGCTTGCTATTGTTTTTAATGTACTTATAATGTACTATGTTGATTTCTTTGTTTCTTTGTTATGTTCTCCCACTATGGTATAACCTCTGTTTTCTGTATTTGATTCCAGTGCCCAGCATCTTATATATACATTTTTTTAAATTTAGGTAGGGGAAGGGAAATAACAAAATGATGAAATAAGGATACAGGATGACCCACTGTAATAATGAAATGTACAAGATACTATGTTCAAAATGAACTTTACAAATTTGGATGTGGTAGGGAGGAGTTGAGGAGGTGGAGAGAAAAAAGATGGTAGGGGAAAAACAAAGGATGTTTAAAACTGCTCCACAGGAAATGTACTTATTACCTTCCAATGTAACTGTAATCCCTCTGTAAAGTATCTTTACAATAAACATATTTAAAAATTAAAAAAATAAAGTAAAATTATTTGTGTTGCTAATATGAAAATGTACTCATTTAGAGCAAAATCCATGTAAATGTCGTGGAATATATGATATAAATGTATTAATGTAGTAGTTCAGATTCTATGTAATTAGAAAATACACTAATAATAGATATTGTCAAAAAATTTAACAAAAGGCTGGAATGAGACATTCCATATTGAGGGAGGGTGATATACATATTGCATGGGATGCTACCGTGACTACTCATATACCATGGTCACACTTGATGAACTCAAAGGCCTTTTTGCCTATGCTTGACAGAGTGGAAGTATTGCATACTGACATGCACTCTCTCCTCAGGAGTAATGGAAAACTGGATTCTATACCCAGTGGGCGGGAGTCAAAGCCTTTCATGATTAGGACAAATGGACTGGATATTCCTTGCTGAAAAAGGCAGAAGACATTGGCCTCCATGCAGTGGAGACATTCACAAGTGATCTAATTTGATTACCAAAGCTGAACGAGAAGCATTACATGCAGAGATGACCTGAAGGCAATGCAGCTCATGCAACAGACACATGGAAGAGGCCCATGCATCATGAGTTGAAAAATTAAACACATTTCTTTATGGCACAAGCTAAATTAAACACCTTCACATAGGGTGACCGCTACAATATTGACAATGTCAGATTAGAAGAGATGATTAAGTCTGGCTCCATTCTGTGTTTTGACTTGATCTTGTTTTTGTTGTTTTTGTGCAGATCCTGAACTTGAATTCAGGGCCTGCAGGCTGCCCCTGAGTTATTTTTCTTGAGGCTACTGGTCCACCACTTCTACCACAGCTCCAATTCAACCTTTGGTGGATAACTGCAGATAAGTCTCACTAACTTCTCTAACTCTTCTCTCACTTCACTAACATGCTGGCTTGGAAACAGGATCCTCTCATCTCACCCTAAGCAGATGGATTCCAGCCTGAGGACAGATGGAAAAGTTGGTTTCATTCTGGGAAGGAAAAAAAGTGAAGACTTAGTGATATAGAGACACTTATTTTGACACTTACCTCTCTGGGGAGAGGACAAATAACCTGAAAGAGTATTCCCTGGTCACACAACATATTCCTCACTGAGAAGAGTAATAAGATTCATGTCATGCTGTTGATTATCCCAGGGGACCAGGATCTTAGCTTCTATTTTAAAGATCAGTCTGATAGGCCCATGCTATTCTAAGTAGATTTCTTCAAATGGATTCTTTGCAGAGTAGATCTTGAGAGACATGAAGTAGATCTGGTGATAACATGAAGGAGCTTGAGTGGATATAGCCCAAGTAGAAGATACACTAAGGAGAGAAAGAAAAGGACAAATATCAACAAAAGGACAGAGAAAACAAATAGGACTTCATTGTAAAGAGACAACAAAATGACACTTACCTTCCTGAAGAGAGCTAGAATAGATGAGTCCAACACTAAAGAGAATTGGAATATATACACTCATTCCATGGAGAGAAGATGTACATGAATTCCATGTGAAGAGAATTATATTAAGTGGATTCCTTGCACTGGGGTGAACAACAGGAGATGAGTTCAGGGCAGTATAAGCCTAGGCTTCACCTTCCTCTTTTCTGGAAGAAAGATCCACGATGAAGACAGCTATAAGACATGCATGTCAGCCTGAGAACATTGGAATAAACACCTTCCATGCTGATGGCAGCCAAAGAGAAATCTGTTCCTTGTTCAGGGGATATAGTATGATAACCTTCCACGGATGTATAACATGGATAAACACCTAGGAACACACACCTTCCATGCTCTTGATGTTGGAAGAGGACCTTTATTCTGAGAAGAGCTGAAGGAGAAACATTACACAATGCCCCAAACTGGAGGGGACATCTGCCACACTCAAAAACTGAACCAGTTATTAATGTGATGAATTATATTAGTTGATTTGCATATATTGAACCTGTATTGCATCCCTGAATGAATCCTGTTTGATCATGGTGAATGCTTGTTTTGATGAGTTGTTGAAGTCGATTGGCCAAAATTGTGTTGAGAAGTTTTGCATCAATGTTCATCAAAGAAATAGGTCTATAGTTCTCTTTCTTTGATGAATCCCTGTCTGGTTTTGGGATGAGGGTTATGATGGTATCATAGAAAGAGTTTGGTAGTGAATTCACTTTCAATTTCATTGAAGAGTTAGAGAAGTGGTACTGTGGCTCATGTGGTAGAGTTCTAGCCTTGAGCAAATAGAAACTCAGGGACAGTGTCCAGGCCTGAGTTCATGCCCCAAGACTGAACAAAAACCAACAAAAATGTGATTAAATAGAAATTAATTCTCATGATGTTTCTCCACAAGATGATATCTCTCAGGCATTTCAACCAAGTCAGGTAAAGAGTGTTTAACCCATGTTGGCTTTTATATGTATGAATTGAAAATAATTGTCGTAATAGAAAACAAATCCCCATTACATGTTGAAGAAAGACAGCATAGGCACTGTCCTCATGAGCAAGGATGGAAGAGCTCCATTATATGGTGAGATGCTTGGATGCACACTCCTTCCATGCTCAGGAGGACAGATGAGGAACTTTACATTCTGAAGAGTGCTGCAGTGAGTTGCCCTGAGTACCCACAGGCAAGGGTCATGACTAATGAAGATGAAGAATTCAATGTGTACAGAGATTAGAGAAGAGGTACTTCATACTGACAATCATGTTATCCATAGGGAGCTAGAAGACATGGGTTCAATGCCTACCAAGCTGGACTCAAGCCTTCCAAAGTAAGGACATAGGTAGGAAACATTCCTTGCTTTGAGAAGGTCAGAAACCATTTGCGTCCATACTGGTGGGTCCTTACAAAGAGCTCTACCTTGATTAGCAGTGATGAAAGAGATGGGTTATATACAGAAAAGATTTGCAGGCAATGTATTTCATGTGTCAGGAAAATGGAAGACAACCCAGCTGCCCTGAGTGGAATGATTGAACATGTTTCTGGCTAAGGTCAGGTAAATGAGGAGAATCAGTCTGGATACAAGCACTGAAAGCTGAGAAGATGGTTAATTCTTGCCTGATAATATTGCTTGGGTTTTTGTTATCTTCTTTTCTACCTGTTCAGGGCTTGATTTAAGGGCCTGGGCTCTATCCATGAGATTATTTTTCTCAAGGCTAGTGGATGCACAAATCTGCTTCTAGAGTTTTGGAAGGTAATTGCACAAAGGTTCACAATATTTTGGCACCGATTCACTTTGAATCAGGATCTTCTGATCTCTAACTCAGCAGATGGAATCCAACCTGAGGAGAGATGAGAATGGTTAGTTTCATCCTGGGAAGGGAAAAAAGTCATGAATTTATTTTCTTTATTGTGATGAATTTATGAGATAGATACTCTATGGGAACACTTACCTCTTTGAGGAGAACACAAATCCTCTGAGACTGTATTTCATGTTCACTGAACACTTTCCTCCTTGAGAAAAGTGTTGAGATACTTTTCATATTGAGAAGACCACAGGGTCATTGCTTCTATATTGAAGAAGAATAGTGTACACTCAAGTTATACTCAGCAGATTTCTGCACAGAGTCCTTTTGGAGTAGATTTGGAGAAGACATATCTGTGAAGGAGCAGCAGTGGATGGATCCCATGTTGTATAGAGACAGAAGAAATCAATTCAAACTATCAAGAGAGAAAGAAAGGACAAATGTCAGAAGCAGAACAGGGGAACCAAATAGGACTGCATGTTAAGAGATAATAAAATGACACTTACCTTCCTGAGGAAAACTGCACTAGATGGGACAAATAGAGTTCTTGATTATAGCCATTCTAGCTGGGGGTGACGTGGTATCCCAAAGTTGATTTGATTTGCATTTCTTTTATGGCTAGGCAGATTGAGCATTTCTTCATGTGTCTATTGGCATCCTTCTTTCCTCTTCAGAGAAGTTTCTCTTTAAGTCTTTAGCCCACTTAATTTATTGGACAGTTGTTTCTTTGAAGATTTGTTGTTGCCACCCATAGTTGTTTTGGTCATTTCCAATATACTATTTTGTGGTTGTCATTGTTGAAATGGGTCATCCTCTGTTCTTGTTTCAGCTTTTTGTTATTCTCCTTCCCTTCCCCAGATTAGACAAATGTATATACAAGAGGCAGGGTATCAAAATCAAGCACATCACAATAAAAAATTCAAGCACAGTAACAATATGGGCTATACCATAGGGGAAAGAACATAGGAAACAAAAAAATCATAGTACATTTAAAACCACAACAAAAAGGAAGCACTCTTCTCTCCATATCTTAGGGTTCATTTCATTTAGCATCCTCTTATATGGGCATATGAACATAGAGAATGAGCTTTATATACTAATCTGAGAAACTTAAGGGATATGATTTCTAAGTCAAAATAGGCAGGAGAAGACCCATGCTATGCTGAATAGATTTCTGCACATGGATTTGAGGATTGGATCTCAAGAACATTATATGCTATGAAGAAGCTCAACTGGTTGGATCTCATGGTGAAGAGAGACTGAAGAAATCAATTCCATGTTCTGAGGAGAGAAGGAAAGAAGACATGTCAACAGAAGAATCAAGGAAACAAATATGAATTTTTGCTAATGAGACACCAAAATGGCACTTACCTTCTGAAGAGAGTTGGACTAGATGGCTTTCATGCTTAGGAGAATTAGAATTTCCCTATTCCCTTCAAAGAAGTTATACAAGGACTCCATGCTAAAGAAAATTACACTAGGTGTACTTCTTGCAATGAGGTGAGCAAAAGGACACAGATTCAGGACTGTGCAGGCCTATACTTGATATTTCCCTTCCTCAGAGCTGGAAGAAATAGATTCACACTGAGGAGAGCTGGAAGACATGTACTTCAGGATGAAGACAATGGGAATAGACACTTTACAGGCTGACGGCAGCCAAACAAAATCCATCCTTGCTCAGGGATGACTGAATAAGAACTTTGCCCTTGAGCAAGGCTGGAAGAAATTCATTCCATGGTGATCCATTTGGCAGCACACAAATTCCATACTTAGGAGGATGGAGAAGGCACTTTTCATCTCAGGAGAGCTGCAAGGGACAAATTCCTCTTGCCCCAACATAGAGGAAACATCTTCAGGTTCATAAAGACTGGACTTAAGCCATTCCATACTCAGAGAGGCTGGCAGAATCCTTCCATGGAAAGCTACCCTCTGTACCCACAAGCAAACGTCAAAAGAGATGGAGACCAAGAAATCCATGTCCATACATAGTGGTGTAGAACTAACCCAATGAAACTCACTCTAATACACATGACAACAGGAAAGTATGGATTCCAACACTAGCACTGAAGTCAAAGACTTCCAAGATTAGCATAAATTTTGGAGACATTCCTTCCTGAGTAGAGCAGAAGCCATTTACCTTCCTGCTGTCTGATCATTCCGTGGTAACCTGCCTTGATTTTCAGAGCTGAAATGGATGCATTACTTGCATTGTATGAAATGCTACAACAAGGAAATGGAAAACAACCCATCTGCCCTGAGTAGAAAGATTAAACATGTTTCTTGCTGAGGCAAGATAAATGACAAGGAGCGTCAGCCCAGATACATGCATTGCAGGCAGAGAAGAGATGGTGAACTCTTGCCTGACTATGATGCTTGGGTTTTGGTTATCTTCTATTTTTTGCCTGTTCAGAGTTTGAAATCAGGGCCTGGGCTCTATCTATGAGATTATTTTCTCAAGGCTAGTGCTCTACCACTTGAACTCCACTTCCAGATTTTTTTGTACTGAAATTGATGTTAAGTCTCACAACATTTTTGGCACTGACTCACTTTGAATCAGGATCCACTGATCTCAAACTCAGCAGATGGAATCCAACCTGCGGAGAGATGGAAAGATTAGTTTTATCCTGGAAAGGGAAAAAAAGTCATGAATTTATGAGGTAGATACACTATGTAAAAACTCACCTCTTTGAGGAGAACACAAATCATTTGGGAGTGTATTCCATGTTCACTAAACACTTCCCTCCTTGAGAAAAGTGGTTAGATTAATAGCAAACTAAAGAATCCACAGGGTCATTGCATTGAATATTGTAGAAGACTAGAGGACACTCAAGTTATACTCAGTAGATTTCTGCACACAGAGTCCTTTTGGAGTAGATTTGGAGAAGACATATATCGGTGAAGGAGCAGCAATGGATTGATCCCATGTTGAAGAAGAGAGACTGCCAAAATAAATTCCAAGGTGTCAAGAGAAAGAAAGGACAACATCAAAATAATAACAGAGGAAACAAATAGCACTGCATTTTAAGAGATATTAAAATGACAGCTTCCTGGGGAAAACTGGACCAAATGGGACCAAAACTAAGGAGAATTGCAATATAGGCTCTCCATTCCTTGAAAAGAAGGTATACATGTGTTATATGTGAAAGAGAATTACATCTGATCATCTCCTTACACTGAAGTAAGTGGAAGGTGTGGAATCTGGGTAGTACAGGATAAGACTTGACATCCACTTCCTCAGATCTGTACAAATAGGTCCACCCTGAGGAGAGCTGAGACACATGTATTTCAAGCTGAGGACAATGGGACTAGACAGTTTCTAGGCTGAAAACAGTAAAGATTAACCCTTTCCTTGCTCATGGCAGACAGAAGAGGCACTCTTCACATGAGTAAGGCTGGAAAAGCTCTATTCCATGGTGAGATGTCAGACAACACACACCTGCCATACTCAGAAAGAAAGGGGGGGTCACTTTCCATTCTGATGAGATCTGCAGGAGTCACAGTACAACTTGCCTCAGACTGAAGCAGACATCTTCCATGTGCACAAAAGCTGAACCTGAGACATGCAATATTTGGGCAGTCTGAGAGGCACAGTCCACAGAGAGCTGCTCTGAGTACCAGGGTCAAGACTGGTTGAAACAAAAATATCCTTGCCTACATGTGCTAGAGAAGACCTACTCCAGGGAATTAGAAGAAATGTATTCCATATCTACTAGAGCTGGAGTCAAAGCCTTCCACAGTCAGGACACAGTCAGGAGACATTCCTTGCTGACAAGGGCAGAGAAGTCCTTGTCCTGCAGGCTGAAGGATCCTTCATCGAAAAACTACCTTGATTAGTAAAGTTGAAAGAGATGGATAACATGCAGAGAAGTCCTGCAGCTAATACGTCCCATGCAACAGGGAATCCAACAGTCCCATCTCTAGTGAGGAGAAATAATGGACACATTTCCAGCAAAGGCAAACTAAATGAGAAACCTTCGTTTAAGAGGAAATGCAGATACAGCCATTGTATGTTGAAAAAGGATTGTTAAGACTCCATTCTTAGTTTTGCTTCTGATTTGTATTTTTCTGTGAGTCCTAGGATTTGAACTCTGGGCTAGGGCCCTATGTGTGAGGGTTTTTGCTCAAGACTAGCACACTACCACTTGAGCTACACTTCCACTTTGAGATGTTCTGGGTAATCACAGATAAATGTCAACACTCTTGTTTATAGCTTGCCTTTGAATCAAAATCTTCTGTCCTCAACCTGACACATTCTGATTGGGCAGGGTGGCTAGGTGTATTTCATACTGAAGGGTCCACATGGATATCACTTCTTTTTTATTTGGGTTAATATCAATTTATTTATTTAACACAGTATAATCCAGGAGGACTGTGGTGTAAAATAAGGTAAACAAATAATTGCAACTTAAATTTTGCTCTCTGTTTTTGAGGATTCAAGTAAAATGTATTTGATATTTTCCCCACATTTTTAAAAATTTTATTTTATTGTAAAGATGCTGTACAGAGGGGTTACAGTTACATGAGTAAGGCAATGAGTACATTAGTTGTCAAGCATTGTTACCACTTCCCTTGTTGATCTCCCACTACCTCTTCCCTCCCCCTCATAACTCCTCCCCAACCAACCCCTGATATAAAGTTCATTTCGAATATACTGCCTTGTGGGTATCATTGTTGCCATGGGTGATCCTGTGTCCTTATTTCAGCGATTTGTTATTCCCCTTCCTCTCCCCAGATTAGTAAAATGTATATACAAGATGCAGACTACCAAATTCAAGTACAGGGAAAACGAGGTATACCAAAGGGAAAAACAAACAAAGGAAACAAAAAGTCATTTAAAACAACATATAAAAGTACATTTAAAACAATAACAACAAGAAAGGAAATCTTGTCTACATATCTTGAGGTTCATTTCATTTAGCATCCTCTTATATGGTCATATAAACAGAGATTTTTTAGGTTTTCTGCTTATCTGAGAAAATTGAAGGATATGACTTCTAAGTCAAAGTAGACAGGCGAATACCCATGTTATGCTGAGAAGATTTCTGCACATGGATTTTTCCTGGACTAGATCTCAAGAATACTATATGCTGTGAAGCAGCTCAACTGGGTCGATCTCATGGTGAGCAGGGACTGAAGAAATTCCATGTTCTGAGGAGAGAAGGAAAGAAGAAATGTCAAGACAAGGATAGAGAAAAAATATGAATTTTTGCTGAGATACCAAAATGATATTTACCTTCCTGAGGATGACTTTCAGTCTTAGGAGAATTGAAATATCTCCATTATGTTCTGAGGTATGCAAGGACTCCATGCTAAAGAAAATAATAGTAGTTGTACTTCGTGCACTGAGATGAGAAAAACGACATGGATTCAGGTCTGTCAAGGCCTAGTCTTGATATTTCCTTTCATAACTGGAATAAATCCATCCTATAGAGAGCTGAAAGACATGTACTTAGGTTGAGGACAATGGGAATAGACACTTTTGAGGATGATGACAGCCAAATAAAATCCATACCTTGCTCAGGGGAGACTGAACAGGTATTTTCCCTTGAGCAAGGCTGGAAGGAATTCATCCATAGTGAGTCACTTGGCAGCACATAAATTCCATGCTCAGGACGATGGAGGAGGCACTGTTTATCTCAGGAGAGCTCCAAGGAACAAATTCCTCGTACCCCAACACAGAGGAAACATCTTCCAGGTTCACAAAAAATGGACCTTAGGACAGAACAAGCACTTTCCACAAGGGGAAGGCTGGAATACCTCTATCCATCGTAAGACTATGCACTCATTTCATGCTATGGTAGAACAAAAATAATCCACAACTCTCAGTGCTCATCTACTCATCCATTTTCCATAAAGAGAGAAGCCCAACCTGCAGCTTCAGCTTGTGGAGAAATACTAGAAGACAGCGATATACAGCACCCGGTCTGCATGCTCCTAAACAAGCATGGCTTATTGCTATTACCATGATGCACTACATAGGCCTAATATCCATTCCACATTTTCAACACAGAAAACTGCAGCAAAACTCCGCAGTCATGAGGTTCATCTGTAATCATCACACATTTCTAAATTGCAATCAACCCTAGACAGAAACCATCAGTTCCTAAAGCTTAAAGAAACAGGAATCCTTACTTACCTGCTCTCACCTTGAGAGGACTTGCACATAAAATGTTAAAAAAAAAACCCAGCTCAGTTCTGCACCATGAAGCTGGCTATGGGTAACTGCAGTGAGGTACCCAGAAGCCTCTCATTCTTTGGAGGCCATAAGTGAACCCACACTTTGAAATCTGCATAATGGACCTAGAGTAAAGGGAAAAAAGTTGACAGTTGAGCTTCAAAGTCAGAGGGGGCAACCTGGAAAAAGTAGGATCCTATTGACACTTGATGGGGATACAGGCAATTTTTCATTGAAGAGGAGAAGAAGAGCTCCCAAAGAATAGAGAAGAGAAGGAGCATAGGCAGGAACACGGTGATGGGAGTATGGTAGGAACTCAGGATGACTGGACCACAGAAGTTATTCCAGGGGATTGGGGAGGACTGTGCTGGCAAATCTCAAGAAGCAAGGTGTCTTGTATGTCATGTGGAAGAGCAGAAAAGATCTTCAAAACAGTTTTTATAAAACAACACTGGGTGACAATGGCTGCCTTCTATAATCTCAACTACCCACGAGGCAGAGATATAAAGATGGATTTTAAAAGCCAGCCAGCCAGACAAGCCTGACACAAACTTATCTCCAATTAGCCAGCAAAAAGTTAAAGGGAGGTAGAGCTCAAGTAGTAAAGAGGACGGGTAGTTCAAGCCACAGTAGTCACACGCATGTGCACAGGCACGCACACACACACACACACACACACAGGACTGGGCAAAAAGTTGAAGAAACAGAAAAGACTGAAACATCTTTGATACAAAATTTATTATAGTTATTACAGGATAACTCATGAAATCACATTTTATTCTGAATGATTGTTTGAAAGGAAACTGATAGGTAAAGAAATTTGCAGGTTATTTGTGGATATAAAATAGAAATAAAAAGAGATGCATTACTAGGAAGAGTTGTGAGCCAGTTTCTGATCCTTGTGCAATGAATTAATGAAATAATAGTTAATTCCACAAAGTGTGTAGGGTGAGAAATGAAGCCACTGTGGAAACTGAGGACCTATGTTGATGGTGATGATGTTCCAAGGTTCCTGGGGAGTCAACTTAAAATGATGAAAGTGGTTCTTGTCATGTGGAAAACATAGCCAAAGGTGGGTGAGAAGTGAAGTTCCATCTGGAGAAGGACATGAGGGATAAGAAGGGTATCATGTAAATTATTGGAGGATGAGGGATTCCCCCACTGGGTCAATGCACGTAGGGTGTTCATAGGGCACACAATACCTGGACACCAGACTGGTGGTATTGTCATCTGTTCCACAGTGTGAGGCTGTCAACAGGACAGGAGGATCATGCTCATGTGGTGAGGCCAACAATGACATTCCATCCAGGAGAACATGGGAAAGTCCAGCCCACTCCTTGTGAAGGGCAGGGATAGATGGCCTATGTGATTGGAGGGAAAGTACTAGATGTAACCAAGTCTGACTCACCCATATATTTGTACAGAATCCAGTGACCCATAATGAATTGCAGTGAAGAATGGGCCATAGAGGCCACAGTGATCCCATATATGACCCTCCCCACACTGCAGCTGTTTAGTGTCGATGGGGACAGCCTGTGGTGTTCACAGGAATATGAAACATGTAACAGCCAAATTCTTCATAATGCGACCCTTAATTTAGCAACATGATGACGCATGACTCTTCATCAATGCCTGTTCTATGCCAGGTCTGTGTGAGGTGAGCTTCTGGGGTTTGGGGAGGGCATAGGGCAGGAACTGCCTTTGGGATAAAGTATCTTCACACATTTAAGAGGAAGCTAGTGAGAGACAGGAAGATGTCAGTGAAGGCACTGCAGGCCTTAAAGGCAATAAGGGGCTCTCCGAGGGAGAGAGGCTGCAAATATTCCAGCCTGTAGAGAGCTTGTGATTTATCTACTATCTCTTAAGAGGATTTCCAAGTCTACTCAGGATGCAATGGATTCCTCATATTGGTGAG
>NW_012267566.1:101689-102006 GCF_000151885.1 Dipodomys ordii | reverse complement strand
AATGTCAAGACAAGGATAGAGAAAAAATATGAATTTGTGATGAGATACCAAAATGATATTTACCTTCCTGAGGAGAGCTGGAATAGATGACTTTCTGTCTTAGGAGAATTGAAATATCACCATTCTGTTCTGAGGTATGCAAGGACTCCATGCTAAAGAATATTATAGTAGGTGTACTTCCTGCAGTGAGATGAGTAAAATGACATGGATTCAGGACTGTGAAGGCCTAGACTTGATATTTCCCTTCATAACTGGAATAGATCTATCCTATAGAGAGCTGAAATACACCTACATCAGGTTGAGGACAACGGGAATAG